>NW_026459825.1:0-71297 GCF_021730395.1 Mercenaria mercenaria
GATCTTCATCCTTTTTTAGCTCACATGAGCAATGCTCAGGTGAGTTATTGTGATCGCACGATGCCCGGCGTCTGTCGTCTGTCAACATTTAGCTTGTGTATGCGATAGAGGCCGTATTTTTCAACTGATCTTCATGAAATTTTGTCAGAATGATAAGCTAGATGAAATCTAGGCCAAGTTCGAAAATGGGTTATTTAGGATCAAAAACTAGGTCACTAGGTCAAATCAAAGAAAAACCTTGTGTATGCGATAGAGGCTGTATTTTTCAATTGATCTTCATGAATGTTTGTCAGAATGATTATCTTGATGAAATCTAGGCCAAGTTCGAAAATGGGTCATCTGGGGTCAAAATCTAGGTCACTAGGTCAAATCAAAGAAAAGCCTTTTGTATGCGATAGTGGCTGTATTTTTCAACTGGTTTTCATGAAATTTTGTCAGAATGATTACCTTGATGAAATCTAGGCTAAGTTCGAAACCTTGTGTATGCGATAAAGGCTGTATTTTTCATTTGATCTTCATGAATTTTGGTCAGAATGATTGCCTTGATGAAATCTAGGTTAATTTTGAAAATGGGTCATCTAGGGTGAAAAACTAGGTCACTAGGTCAAATCAAAGAAAAACCTTGTGTATGCAATAGGAGCTGCATTTTACATCGGATCTTCATGAACTTTGATCAGAATGTTTGTCTGGAAGAAATCTAGGTTTGAATATGGGTTATCTAGGGTCAAAAGCTAGGTCACCCGGACAAATTAAAGAAAAACATTGTGTACACTATAGGGGCTGCTTTTTACAATGGATATTCATAGAATTTAGTCAGAATGATTGCCTTGATGAAATCTAGGTCAAGTTCGAATGTGGGTCATCTGTGGTCAAAAACTAGGTCACTAGGTCAAATCAAAGAAAAACCTTGTGTATGCAATAGGGGCTGCATTTTGCACCGTATCTTCATGAAATGCGATCAGAATGTTTGACGAAATCTAAGTCGAGTTTGAATATGGATCATCTAGGGTTAAAAACTAGGTCACCGGGTCAAATTAAAGAAAAACATTGTGTACGCAATAGGGGCTGCTTTTTACACTGGATATTCATAAAATTTAGTCAGAATGATTGCCTTGATGAAATCTAGGTAAAATTTGAATATGGGTCATCTGTGGTCAAAAACTAGGTCACTAGGTCAAATCAAAGAAAAACATTGTGTATGCGATAGAGACTGTATTTCTCAATTGATCTTCATGAAATTTAGTCAGAATGATTACCTTTATAAAATCTAGGTCAATTTCGAATATTGGTCATCTGGGGTCAAAAACTAGGTCACTAGGTCAAATCAAAGAAAAACCTTGTGTATGCAATAGCCAATAGGGACTGCATTTTGCACCGGATCTTCATGAAATAAGTCAGAATGGTTGCCTTGATGAAATCGAGGTCATGTTTGAATATGGGTAATCTTGGGTCAAAAACTAGGTCACTAGGTCAAATCAATTAAAAGCTTTGCACATGCAACAGGGACTGCGTTTTACACCTGATCATCCTGAAATTTGACCAGATGTAATCTAGGTCAAGTTCGAATATGGGTCATCTGGGGTCAAAAACTAGGTCACCTGGTCAAATCAAAGAAAAACCGTGTGTATGTAATAGGGGCTGCATTTTGCACCGTATCTACATGAAATGCGATCAGATTGTTTGATGAAATCTAAGTCAAGTTTGAATATGGATCATCTAGGGTTAAAAACTAGGTCACCGGGTCAAATTAAAGAAAAACATTGTGTACGCAAAGGGGCTGCTTTTTACATTGGATGTTCATAAAATTTAGTCAGAATGATTGCCTTGATGAAATCTAGGTAAAATTTGAATATGGGTCATCTGTGGTCAAAAACTAGGTCACTAGGTCAAATCAAAGAAAAACCTTGTGTATGCGATAGAGACTGTATTTCTCAATTGATCTTCATGAAATTTAGTCAGAATGATTACCTTTATGAAATCTAGGTCAATTTCGAATATTGGTCATCTGGGGTCAAAAACTAGGTCACTAGGTCAAATCAAAGAAAAACTTTGTGTATGCAGTAGCCAATAGGGACTGCATTTTGCACCGGATCTTCATGGAATTAAGTCAGAATGGTTGCCTTGATGAAATCGAGGTCATGTTTGAATATGGGTAATCTTGGGTCAAAAACTAGGTCACTAGGTCAAATCAATTAAAAGCTTTGCGTATGCAACAGGGACTGCGTTTTACACCTGATCATCCTGAAATGTGATCAGATGTAATCTAGGTCAAGTTCGAATATGGGTCATCTGGGGTCAAAAACTAGGTCACCTGGTCAAATCAAAGGAAAACCTTTTGTATGCATTAGGGGCTGCATTTTACACTGGATATTCATAAAATTTAGTCAGAATGGCTGCCTTGATGGAATCTAGGTCACGTGTGGCCAAAAACTTAAGTCATTAGGTCAAATCAAAGAAAATACTTTTTTGAGACCACATTTTTGGTCCAATCTTAATGAAAATAGGTCAGAATAGTCGTTTTCATGAAATCACTAGGTCAAACATGTTAACACTGTTATGGTGTGTTTCTGAGGTGAGCGACCTAGGGCCGTCTTGGCCCTCTTGTTTTTTGTTTTAATCTAGATAAATCAGAATAATTAACCATTTCCAGAAAAGTAAATTAGCCTGACCATCTCTCTTTTCTGTATCTGGCCAACCAATACCACATGTTCCTTTATTTGTTTGTTTTGACCTTGTATGTCTGCTTTGTGTGTTGATCGTGTGTGCGTTTGGGGAGGCTGCGTTTTTAGGACGTGGCTTACCCTGTTGGATATTCTTTCTTGTTTTAGCCCTATTTACCGGTAAAAAAAATGAAGGAAAATTAGATATAGGTACCGCACATCGACGGGACCGGTTAAGTCATGCTTGTAACGGGTCTTAATACAAACTCATTTATAAACTCCGTTAAGTTTCAACCTGAAACGTCAATATTTTTCCATAATGACGTTCAAATTTCATATCGTGTGAGTGACGTCATTTGTGACGACAGTTTCATGTATGCTGTCGCGTTCAAAGTTCTTTAATGACGATACTTTCAATTTAACTCAGGCTTAATAACACATTTCAGCGCCGTAGCCACACTGAGGCAAACCGAGGCAGCCTCGGTTAAAATTTGAGGAGCCAAAAAAAAAGTAAAAAGTATAGGCCTATCACACTGATGAAAAATTCAGTTACAAAACTTCAAAAAAGTATATAAATATGAATAGAATATATCAGAATATCATTTGCCTCATCAATTCCTTGAGGCAAGGTGAAATAGAAATCCTAGAAGATATATTGATAGCCATGCCAGGCCCTTTCCCCATCCCCAGTTTGCTTTTAAGTGACCTATACTCATCAAAGTTAAACCCAATTGTTTATTATCATTATCAAATTTAAAACCCAATACGCACCAGTGGCCACTATTTCATACCTATATTTCACAATTTTCCAGGGGAAGAGTCCCCTGACCCCACTAAAATGAAGGTACTCCTATACCTTAAACTTAAGACTATAAAATGCACAAGAAGCCACCACTTTATATCTGTATTTCATTTTTTTCAAGTGAGAGAGCCCACTAACCCCTCTAACAAGAGAGGGTTCCCCATTCAGTACCTAAACATTTACACCAAACAATGCACCACCATTTCGTATCTGTATTTCAAAATTTTCCAGGAAGAGAGCCCCCTGACCCCAATACAATGATGGGGGAAGACCCTCCCATCCTTTAAAATCTAGACCATACCTGTATTTCAGTTCTATTCAGCGAGAGAGGCCCCTAAATTGGACCCCCTACAGTACCTCATAATCAAGACAAAAAAAATGCACCATAGGCCACCATTTCGAATCTGTATTTCAAAATTTTCGAGGAAGAAAGCCCACTGGCCCCACTAAAATGAGGGGGAAATCCCCACCATACCTTAAACTTTAGCCCGAAAAATGCACCAGAGACCACCATTTCCTACCTGTATTTCAAAAATTTCTATGGGGAGATCCCCTGACCCCCCCCCCCCCCCTCCCACACAACACGGACAGAGCTCCCTCCCGTACCTACCCCATCTCGGCCTATATAAACTAATAAACTACTAGTAAACTGATGAATACATGTTCTTGTATGTCTTTATTGCTGGTTTTCTGATTTTATTGCCTTTTAGTTACAAAAATGATTGTATCCGACCATATCCCCAAATATCCTTGTTATCAATATTTCTTTCTTAAAATATGAAAGTAGAACTGTGATAAATAGGGCTAAAAGGACGATTTTAACTGTTATATAACACAGTCTGAGAGGGCTCCAGAACGCACCAGAGCCTTCCTGGGGACAAATGTTTCAGGGAGGAGGGTATGCCCCCGGACCCCCTAGATTGCCTCGGTTAAAATTTGTGTCTGGCTACGGCACTGCATTTGAATCATTTATATAACAATTTTAAATGTAGATGCATATATAATAAAAAGCTTATTAGATTTGCATCTAGATATTTGCACTCGTTCTTTCGCAGAATCATATTGTGCTCCTATAGTCGCTCAATACTACCGCTGCAGAACTGATACAAACCTAATAACCTACGAGTATAATTATGGAGCTTTTATGAAATGTTTAGCAAAAATATCAATCTTTGTTATGGTAATGTATATTTGACAGATTTCTTTGCTTGTTCAGTGACCCTGTCAAAAAAGAATGTGGCGTGAATACACCACTTAAAACAAACGTAATCGGCACAAATTAATCATTTAATTCATCAATGTTATACTTCGAAGCAGTTTTTTTAGAAGATTCCGCTTCTTTTTGAAAATAAATGCGACGACGTGTAACTAGAAGTGTTTTTGGATCGATTGTCTCAAAATCGATCCAATGTTAACAATGTAGAAATTCCCTTACTGCAAACCGAACAAAAGTAGTTCCGTAGGTACAAACAAGTAGTTCCATGCCATACATTTATTTAACCATCAAAATATAATTATATTGCTACGACGGTATTTTCAGCTGTCGAACAACAAACTTCTAACGTACTTTCAGTCAGTGTATTAAATATTTCTGCTGTTTTCTTTTGGTTTTTTTTCTGACTGCAGTAACATATTAATGCGCGGAAACTAGGTCACCAAACAAACGCCGAAGATATAAATAGATTTACTGGCTAATATAATTACAACTATTTTGGATTCTGACATACATTTACGATTATAGTAGCATAGTATCGCGAGACACGGGAAAGTTGTAAATACATACTTTTGAGCTGTAAATATTTGCGAATGAGTAATATACAGTCGAATACCGTTAACTCGATATTCAAGGGACTGTAAAAATTGTATGTTCGATTTTATATATGTTTTGTTTTGGTTTTTCAAGTCTTAATCATTCATTCCGTTTGTAGCGTTTAAATACAAATGTACATGTATTCCATCAAATGTTGATACAGTAATGAAATGACGGCGCTAGGAACATTACACGTTATCATTAAATCAAAGGTTCACATGTGACAGCATGTTACGGTGGCACAGAGGTGACATGCACTACTCTTTTTTTTCAATTGTACTTTTCTTTTTTATGTCGTTCCCACGAGATACTAACTCGAGGGAACGACTTAGTATGTCGTGGTAACGAGTTACATAGTCGTGGGAACGACATAAAAAAGAAAAGTGCAATTTAAAAAAAAGTATTGCTTTGAAAAAAAGGAGTAGCGCAATAAAAAAATAGTGTAATAAAAAAAAAGAATAGTGCAATAAAAAAAGTAGTGCATGCTAGCTATGTCGAGGGAACGACTTACTAACTCGTGGGAACAAGTTAACTATGTCGTGGGAACGACTAACTGTCTCGTTCCCACGACATAGTAAGTCGTTCCCACGACATAGCTAACTCGTTACCACGACATAGCTATCTCGTTCTTACTAGTTAGTCAGCCAGTCAAATTGTTTTTTATATTTATTATACCTGTGATCATCATGGACGACCGAGGAACAAACTTGGACATTGTCTGTGGTCCCAGATATGGCTGCTAAGTTTCGCTTTCTGAGTCAATCCGCATTAACTGTAGTGGGTTGGACGCCCTATTGAATGGTAGAAGCCCTTTTGGTATGCCAGTGACACTGTATAGCTTACGGATTACTGATCAGAGGCTAATAAATTGTATGTTTCGAGAATCATTGACGAGGAATATGTATTAAATAGTCATAATTTTACATGCGGAGAAAGCCATATCTATAGGGAATCTATGGAAGGCCGGTGTGCAATGCTAATTGTCAAATACCAAATGCAGAATAATTAATGTTACATGCCAATAATTTAATGCAAAACGGCAGTTACTTATTGCTAAATGACACTTACTTAATGCTTCTTACCAACTGCTTTATACCATATAATTTATGCTGAATTTCTAATGCTAATTGTGAAATTGCTAATATTAGTTGATAAATGACAAATGCTAATCGTAAAAATCTTGTACAATCTGTGTTGTTTAGAGACAATCGATCCTCCAGTACTTTCAGTCCTTTGATTAAAACATGGGACTTACCCCTTAAACATTTAGAAAAGTAAGTCAAGAAAAAGGAACTTTCGACGCAAGTGTGCAGCATTTGTTATTGAAGAAGACGCCTTGTTTTACAACTCCGGACAGAAGCTGCTTAAAAAAGAAAACCACGAAAGAGATAATAGCAAATAATCATTGTTAGCTGCACGGCGGTCACATTGGAGTTCTAAAGACGTGAGTAAATTAGTTTGACTTTCTTCCTTTTTAGAGTAAAGTATATGTCATAATGTCGGGAAAATATTGAATGATGACTTTGGAAATATAGTCACTACCCTCCTTAAGTGAACCAAATTCAGAAAAATGTAGCCTCCTCGACAGTCAGATGAGTACAGAACAGCTGTGCTATAACTGTAAACAAGTATAAATACTTTCAACATTTTATCTCAATCAATTTGAGAGAAAAACTTGTATTTGACTGGGTAATTTATGTATTCATGTTAAACATATCTACGTAAGAGAGATATCGAAGTTCAACACTGAGAGAATAGTGTAACTATATTTTTACATTTAACAATGTTTAGTAAATCTCTATTGCTGCAAAACATTAGTAGATATAGTGCGTTTTATTTGTTAACACACAAAACGAGCACTATAGTAGAGCTACAGTGATACAGTGATTAAGTGTAAGGTAGTTGGCCAGTGAATAAGAAATCAGGTTGCCGAATATACTACATATCTTGCAAAATAATGCAGTGGACCGTCGCGAAACTCCGCCCCGCCAGGTTGATTAAAATTGACTATATCATATAATTTTGAGCACTGATATTTTACACTTTATGTCAATGTGTTTTACTTTAAATAAGATTTAATTAGATGCACAGTAGCATTAAACATTTTAAAAAGATGAGGCAAAAACTCACGCAAGGTAACATTATTCGTATTTACACATTTATACAACATGTTTAAAGTGATTTTTTTACCGGCATGAAGGTGGCATAAGAGCAGTAACAGAGGTATTACTGAACCATGCTGTCACTGCTTGAAGTTATAGCAGTAAGAACAGTTACTGTTGTTACTGGTAAATAGTTATAGCAGTTACAACAGTAGTTCGAGATTGTATGAGATACTTTTGAAGTCAGTTTTAGCAATTAATGTATTGTATGTCGACGAAAAACGTTCCGATTTGTTAAAACTAGTTTTGTCATTTTTCGTGTGTCAGGAAATGGACTCGAACCCTTGTTACTGCTGTAATTTATAATGTTCAGGAGGGATATATATATTATAATTCAACGTTAGATGGATAGATTTATTTCTGCATACAATGTACAATTTCATAGCACCATATAAAACATACAAACAACAATGAACAAAATGTATGTTAAATACAACCATGTCATCAACATTATATAGCAAAGGATGACACAAAAAAGAGATAGAAGAATCCCTTATTTCCATTGTGGTCCTTGGCATATAATAGGGTATGACATAGGAAGACATATCACAGGCAAATAAGAAAGACTCAAACTTATCACAAAAATATTGAAAAACTGGGTAATATCAAGCAGTCATTGCAAAATATGACAACTAGAGGATTTATATTAAGACTCTTAAAGGTTAATATAACAATAAATTGGTAATAAAAACTGTATCTACAAATGAGGTTGCAAGTTAATCACCTAATCTCATAAAAGTATATAAAAAATGCCATGACTAAACCAAAATTGACTAGAATGAAATTTAAGACTAGCAGAACTCGCAATGCTCCGCTAACCAAAGCAGGAAATAAACCTATCAAATAGTATACAATAGTAATACTGAAACTTAGAAATGATACTTCTACATTAAAAACTTAAAAAATAAAACAACTTTACATTACATTAAACATGTGCTCCCTTAGTTTTAGTTTGAAACTCGACAAAGATATGCAGTCCCTCAAATACTGAGGCAAACTGTTCCACAAGGTAAGCCAATGTATGCAAAAGAGTTTTTTTCCAAAACCTTTAACTTTTTTAATTGCAAAACACTTATTATCAGAGAATGGTATATCTCCATTAGTAATTGTATTTCTAGAGCTGGTATTAACTCTGAATCTGGTAGGATAATTGTGCACATGGTTAACTGGAATAAAATGTTCACCCATATAGGATGGAGCTTGATTAACATAAATTTTAAAAACATGACATAGGATATTCTGATTGACTCTGCTAGACACTGGAAGCCGGTTAAGTTTTTTAAAATGTACTTTATCAATGTGTGACCTAGGATGAAGATTTAAAATAAATCTGACTAGTTTGTTTTGAGTAACCTGTAACTTGTGTTTTAGCTCTTCTGTTAAGCTATTAAACCAGGCAGAGGAGGCATAGTCAAAATGACACTGTATAAGGGACATAACCAGAAGTCGTTTTGTGTGCTGAGTGAGAAATTCACTCTTTCTGTATAAAAATTTCAACCTAGCATTAGCCTTTTGTATAACCGCCCTAGCCATGAATTCAAAAGTTAAACTTTGATCTATGGTAGCTCCAAGATATTTGACAGATGACTTGCTAGCAATCGTTTGACCATTGCAGGAAATATCGAGTTGGGAGTTAGATTTTAACTTTTGCTTAGACCCAAAAAAGTATGGACTCAGTTTTTCCAAGGTGCAGGGAAAGTTTGTTACCAACAAGCCATTGACTAACACTTTGCAAATCCTGACTGAGAAGCCTTTCAATATCTGACTTACGTTTGGCTGAAATAAGAATTGCAGAATCATCTGCATATAGTAATAACATATTTTTTATTACTGACATGTCATTGACATAAATTAAAATCAGTAAGGGGCCTAATATTGACCCTTGTGGCACACCAAAGGTAATATTTACATTTGAGGACATAGTACCAGAAATATCAACTAACTGATGCCTATCTGTGAGATATGAGGAAAACCAGGTTACAGAAGGGGTGTTAAGACCTAACGCCTTTAATTTCATCAAAAGAATTGAATGGTTGACGGTATCGAACGCCTTCTGTAAATCAAGTAGGATCATGCAAACAAGATGGCCTTTATCCATCTGAAGACGGATGAAATCTGTCAAGTGAATAAGGCAGGTATCAGTGGAGAATCCACGCCTAAAACCTGACTGAAACTGATATAAATGACTATTTTGCACAAGATAAGCCTCCAGTTGGTCATAAATTACACGTTCAAGAACTTTAGACACAATACTTAGTATTGAGACAGGACGGTAATTTCCAACATCAGTCTTGTCATTTTTTTTAAATAAAGGAACTACTCGAGCGGTCCTGAGGTCATCTGGCACCACGCCTTGAATAATTGACAAGTAAATTATATGGGTGAGTGGCCCAGAGATTATGGAAGCTGAATCCTTAATAAAACGCGAAGGAATCCCATCTAAGCCTGTAGCCTTATTTGTGGAGAGATTGTTAATGTAAATAAAAACTTTGCTTTCTGGCACAATGCCAAATGAAAACATATCAGGTCTAACGCCCAAAGATGAATAAAAGTTATGAACAAAAGTGCTTCCAAACTTATTTGTTATTTTTGGAAGTTTACTAACAAGCTTGTCTGCAAAAGTAGTGTAAAAAGAATTGAACTTATCAGCAACTTTCAACTTATCAAAACAGACTTCACCATCAATATTCAACCCTATGTTACTAGTGCACTGGCTTTTCTTGTTAGGTAACCCTAAGTTTTTAAGACTTTTCCACAGAGATTTTGAGTCTGACTTATTGTTTTCAATAGAAGTTTAACTAACTTGAGTTTTATTCAATCAGGGCTGTTATATTTCGATCATCTCAGATCGTTCAGCACGACTTTTATGTCGTGATATTGGTACTGTTTAGTTTCTCAACATGACCATTTCGGCCTGGGTGGTTCCAATACTCCCGCTTTCATAGCCTTGGGTATTGTTTAATCACCCCTTGGATATGGCGCCTGCTTTTTAATTTGGTCTTTTGACAGTTCCTGTGATACACAGGCTCCATAACCTCAGATCCCCTTCCTAAATTCCAGTTTGTTTAGTTCTGCCCATTGTTTTCTCGTTTAGGGCAAACCCTTTACTTTATCTGGGGACCAAACGCCGCTCTTCATGGAATTACACGCCTCAACACGTGTATCATTGAAGGTTCCATGTTCACCGCCGTTTGAATACATCTGCGGATGTCTCTAAATTGCTTTTTGTACTTTTAGCATGTGTAAATGTTGAGTTCTGCTCCTGCAACATTTTCGTTTTTGTCGTGTTGAGCGACCTGTGAAGTTTCCACTTTTCTCTATTTTAAAATAATTCTTTTTTGCATTTAAAATAACAGAATTAGCTTTATTTCGCATTGCTCTAAAATGGTTCAATGTTTCTTCACATTTATTTCTTTTAAATGAGTAAAAGGCCTTATCTCTATCCTTGATGCATTGTAAAACTTCGGAATCTATCCATTCTTCTGTTCGTTGTTTAATACGAACTGATTTACAGGAGCAAAACTATCTATATGTAGCAATAAAAATAGATTTAAAATTTTCCCAAGCTTGATTAACATTATCACAAAATAAAACTGAGGTCCAGTCAGATCCTTACAAAGTCTGTTGAAAACTATCTTTATCATAATTTTTTAACGAACGAACAGGTACTGTATTGTGCTTTCCTACAAAATTACGGAGAACCTTTCTAGTACAGTATGTTATCATATGATCACTGACACAACAGTCAATTACTCCACTCTGGGAAATTTTATTTGGATCCGAAACTAAAATAAGGTCTATGGTTGTAGATGTTGTAGTAGATATTCTGGTACAGTTCTTTACTATTTGAGTAATGCTAAACATATCACAAAATGATTTAAATTCAGTAAGCAAAGGACATCTGTGGGTAGCAGAAACATTTGTATTAAAATCGCCTAAAATCACTGATTCGACTGTATTAAAAGATGAGCATGATAAAAGTACAGATTCTAAAAAATCTGATAAAAGTTTGGCTGTTTTGATGGTCTATAAGGCACTCCACACAAAACAGGTTTCGTTTTAGGTAGTAAAATGTCGATAAAACAAGCTTCAAGTTCTTCGTGTACGAGATCATCCCTGACATTAAAAGCAATGTCCTTGTGGATATATATATACACTCCTCCCCCGTGACGGTTTCTATCTCTTCGTTGAATAATATAGTTGTCGATCAATACCTCAGAGTCGAAAATAGACTGGTCTAGCCAAGTTTCAGTCAGTAATATACAAGATGCATTGGAATTTCCTGCAATAAGTCGAACTTCATCAATTTTGGGAAGTAAACTACGGATGTTCAGGTGAATAAAGTGAAGGCCTCTCTTCTTAAAATGTTAAATTTGTTATTACCGGTGTGTTCCTTGCTGGATGTTGGACCTGGGCAGGGGTGAATGTCACCACATAACAGAAGACTTACACGTAACCACTTTGAACTGAAATCTGTATTGTGATTTAGGAACAAATATTTTCTTGGCTGTTTCTCAACCATTCGATATGAAGTAACAAAGTGTTCATAAAAGGTTAGATTCCCAAATGTAATCGTATCCTGTAAGCAACTATGTATATGGAAGTCAGAGAACGGTTGAACCGTGTACTGTCCGAAATAAGTTTTGTCCGGATATACGGCAAGTGTAATTTCTCCATGATAAAAATAAGCACACAATCGTAAAAGAGTTGGAAGTATATACAATAAAACGTTTAAAATGTCCATTTTCTAATGATCCTGGTATAAAATTTCTCTTCTTTCTGGAAACTGTAAAATTCATTAATATTTTGTTTGTTTACTTGATTTGGAAGCCTTCCGGCCGCAATAACTCATCGTTGTCGTCTCGATCTCCGGTAAATATTTCTTACAATGTAAATGTCTCTCAGGTAGTGTTTTGAAATTAAACCTTTACATTTAAGCATTTATATGGAGTCCGGTTGTGTTATCGGCCAGAACTGATTTAACAAACCTCTTTGACCTATCAATATATTGGGTAAGTTCGTCTAATATAACGGGTCTTATGTCTTTCCATGGGTCGTTTTCTCCTGAACTAAGTAACAATTTGAGATCAAGATTACGTATACCAGTTCTGAGATGCAAATTTGTTTTCATTATCTCTCTGTGATTCTCAATAATTGGGCATTCCAGAAGGTAATGCTCTACTGATTCTGGGTCACAACATTCACAATGAAGGTTACTGTCCAGTCCAACCTTGTGTCTATGCTCTTTTAAATTACAGTGGCCATTCTGTAATTGTATAAGAATTCTTTGATTTGTACTTGTGCTGTAATCCATTTGCTTCAGTTTTACTTTTGGCTTCAAGTCATACAATGGCTTTCCCTTTCCTGATGTATCCCATCGTCTTTGCCACAACATTGCAATTGTTTCCTTGGCTGCCTTCTTTACATCCCCTTGAGTGATGGGTTCTTGTGACTCTCCTTTCATTTCTTCAGCCTGTAGTGCAGCTTCCTTAGCTAGTCTGTCTGCTATTTCATTTCCAGCAATTGCGGCATGCCCTGGTGGTTCAAGTTTTATAGTGGTTCCACCCTTTTCAGCTGCTTTCCAGATACTTTTAACTTCTTGAACAGCCTTAATATGTAACTTGTTTTCCCATCCTAATGTCAAAATCCCAATTACTGTCTGACTGTCTGAAAATATGTGTAATGAAGGTATTCTGTATTTTGTTTGCTCCTTTACAATGAATTCTAATGTGATCTTGATAGCTATAAGCTCACCAGGGAGAATTGAAGCCATTTTAGAAACTGGCTGCTTTAATTCCATCCGTTCACCACTTGGTAAAAAAACACATGATCCTGCACCACATGGACCAGGATTTCCTCTGCATGATCCGTCAGTAAAAGCTATAGCAGCATCTGGGTTTATGTCTTGTAATTGTTGGTTGATAGCTTGTCTAGCTTGTATTTGTTGTTCAGCTGTTCTGTTCTTTGATGAACCTAGGTTGTTCCAGTATGTTGGACGGCGTCTACTTGGTTGGAGGAATTCTAAGTAGGACAGCTCAGGCTCTATTAGCGAGTAAGATATGGAACAAAAAATGGCAAAGATGTTCCCGTTTGTGAAGAAAGCACCAAATTTTGCATGAAATTACTTTAAGGTATCCCAAATCCTACAAGAGGAGGAGACACGCTATATCTGCCCTGGAACCTCCTTTTAAATCAGTTTATAAAAGGGAGGTAAAAATGTCTTGAAAAAAATATTTTTTTACTTTTGAATTGAAATTTATCTATAAAGTAATGTTTCATATGATCTAAACATGGATAACATATCACTAGCATAGACAAACAACCATTTGGTATTGACAAATATACAAAGTTTACTACAGAATACTCTTATTTTTCAAGATACATACTAAAAAGGGAGGTAATCAGATTTTACTGTATGTTTAATTTCAAAACTGCGAGTGAAAAGATGTTTCTTACGAAGAAAGAATGAAAGTTTGTATTTAAGTATTATAAAGTATACTGGATCAGGAATGGACTACACATACGATTTGTTGGCTTGAATAGACCAAAACATGAGGCCCCAAAGGGGAACTACCTTTTTTATTTCTATTAAATATATCTAGAACAATTTCAAAAATGTTTATTCATTACCTTAACCAATTATAACCCTTGAAACAAAATTTATTCAATTAGATTTTATAAGCATTCAATACACATGACTCAGGAAAAACAATACGAGGTCCTTCAACGGAAAATTGTTAAAAGTCATATTTTAAGGGCAAATTATTATTTCATTTGTTAAAATATCATATTACTGAACTTAACATAAGTAAAGAAACACAATTCATGGATCTTATATATAAAATATCAAAAATTTAAAAGTAAAACTATTCATATGTTTAGGTCCACGAGGTAACCTATATATCTGGATTTATTAGGGCAATAGATTTATCTAAAAAAGAGAGGCCTTTCAATGGACCATTTTTTATGTTACATAACAGTATATGAAATAATCATGTTTTCAAATCAAATGACTCATCCAAAAACCCATAAAATAAAAGAAACTTATATTTACACCCATTCAATAGATATCTAAGAATTCTAATAGGCTTTCCAGTTCTTCTCTAATACATTTGTTTGACAAATTTATATTTTCATGAATGTGTTATTGCACTGGCATTTGATGGTTCTATGAAGTGTACATAGTAATGAAAGTGAAGTGTCATTACTGGTCAATCCAGATTCAACAGAATTAAGCAATGCAAGGGTCACATTTATGGTATACAGAAACTAGATAGAAAACTGGCGCGGAAAAAAAATATAATGGTAATCGCAAAATGGCGCGTGCAAAAAGTCCTCCTACATTGCTCTGTAGAGCTTTTTTCCTTCCTTTTTTATATTTTTGCTGAATTACATAATAGATCTATCCTTGACATATAGGAAGCATTTTCGCAATAATATGATAGCATGACAGATTTATTATGGAAATGTAGGTCATACAATTTGGAGTATCATTTTTAGATGATATTGTAGTTTGTTTGTTTGATCGAAGTACATGAGCCCCAATTTTCTTTTGATGTTATTTTTCCAGCACTGACAATATTCTTTAAGAAAATGTAAAAATATAAGCTACAGACATTTAAAACGGGTCCTGCTCTGTGCTGTAGCCATTTGAAATTTGTCAACCTTATCTAGAATATAGAAGGCCAGCTATTTAGTATGTTCATACCTTAATGTCTTTCCCCAAACATGGCTTCGTATATAAATATTAGAAATGTGAACATCAGGTAATTTAGATATTTTCATGCTGTCTTTTTCCTTTTGGAACTAGAATGGTATCTGGCACCATTTACTGACTTACAGCTTGATACCTTTGTTTAAACATGATCATGTATTGTTCCAAAAGTTTGAAGTCACAACATGTGGTGCACTAGCTGGTATGCGTGCGACAAGGTACACATTTGTTTGCCACAGATGCATAAAAACAAAACCACAAGGGGATAATTTTACGAGCAACCAATACTGATACACACTGGTATTTTCTATAGTAAAACAGTTTGCTAGTTGTAAGCTGTAGCTTCATTTGACTGTTCCAAACAGTTCTAGTACATGCTGACTAATTCCGTAGCAAGCCGTCTTTTTGGCATAAAAACAAGGACAAAAATCCAACAGGAAAAGACACATCCAAGAACGTAGACTTAAAGCTAACATTCTTTATAATGCATTATCTTGTTGTGATACTGTCTCAATACGTTTGCAAGGCATAGGATATCTTTACTTATGGTTATGCCGTTTTTAAAGATTCAAGAAACGCACATGACATCTGGAAGGATAGGTTGTTCTATCATGCAAAGAAATATCAAAATGAAGCCAGAGAACATATTTTCTTAAGCAATTAGACGTAATGAAAGCAAACCCCTGAGAGATGTTCACGTATGCAGCAAATAACATTATATCAAGCAGGTTGTAGACAGGCATTTATAGCATGCATTGACATTGCTAATCCTGTCAACTGGAAATGGTCAAGAGAACTGGTACTTAGCTTTAATTATGCAATATGCTTCATAATTAACTGCTATAAGTTGGAGGAAACTCATCACTGTAACTACAAGAATACATACAAAGTCAGATATAAATGCATCAAGCCAATCCTGTGTACTTAGACATTTTGAAGGCATGTGTGCTAGAGAGTGAAATACTGGCAAATTACAGTTTTAGTTAAATATTGAAAGGGTTGTTACACTTAAAATTAAAAGCTGTTTGTTTAGGGTATCCTGGTCGTAACTTTTCTTTCAACTTTTGTAAGTTTATCAGATACATATTATTACTATATGGGCTGATTTGGAACCTAAGACAGAAAATACACTATTTCGTTATTTATCAGAAGGCTTAATATGCAAAATAACTGTAGCTCAGTACATTTTAAGGAGACATTGTTTATAAACTAATCGATTAATCTTTATCTTAAAAAATTTACATCTAACTCTATTTGGTATGACTTTCTTTATTTCTGTATCATATTTTCATCTTAAACATATTTTGATATGTAACTATTTGCGTTCTTGTGGTGTCTGCAGGAAATCACTGCTCTTTGGAGTGGTTCAGTGAGAGAGACCGTCTAGTGGTAAAAGTGTGTCAGATCAATAGGAAGGTCGTTGGTTCAAACCGTATAAAGGTTAATCTATCATACAATACCAGTGCTATTTTTAAGAAAGCGGAATTTAGACTGATTCTAAAACTTGAAATCTTAATCAAATTCAAATAAACTAAAATCATTGAATATAGTATAAATTAGCAATAATAAATACAACAATACATTTAGCTCACATTCCATATTCTTTTGTTGTGAAGAAAGCATAAGGATGATCGTATTCTTTAGCTTGAAGTCATTAATTGTCTTGAAAAACATAGAAATTATGTTTTGTATAATACGTTTTACATGAATTTACATTAGTTATTGAATTTACAAGAAAAACACAAAATAACCCCTTCTTTAGCTACTCTTTTGAATGCTTAATAATAATATTCATAGGGAAATTAAACTATCGGTACTCCATGTAAAGTATAAGTACTGTAAACTTAAGTTGATTATATGAATTACAGTATGTACCTATATGTGAACTTGTTTTATAAAATACCCTTAATGAACCTCAAAATGTAAAGAATGTTTAAATAATATTTTGAAATAATTTTAAAAATACTAAAATAAGTTTTGTTTACAAGAGTGATAAATAATTCACACTAAAAAATAAAGTCATCCTGTAAATGAAATTCTTAAACGATTTTCCCCCTTTTAGGGCCTCATCTATGTCATTTGTCAGTGTCCTATATATTAAATGTGTATAAAATGTAACTAAATAAATATTATGTCAATAATAGTTACTTATCTAGGTTATAAATTAACCCTTTGGACATTGCTTACAAAAATATATGATTAAAACACATAGAATATAGGTCCCTTTTTGGGGCCTCATTTTAAGCTAATTGAGGTTAGCGAACAGCGTGTCTCCTCCTTTTTTTGGATTCAGCATACTTCAAAATAGTTACATACAAAGTTTGGTGCTTTCTTCACAAAAGGAAACATCTTTTTCCTATAACCTACTCACTATATGCATCTGGTATTAGTTTCAGTAAGTGTTTCCATTTCAGATACTTGCATTAACATTTTTCCTACGGGTGTTGATGAAATGTCATTGACCTTTTCCTCTTCTCTACATTTATCTAGACATTGTTTCAAAGGGTGGTTTAAGCCTTTTGCCATTAATTTAGTGCACTCTCTTATTGCTAATTCTGTCCTTCGCAAATCTAATGGTGGTACTCCGGATTGTATTTCTAAGCTTTCGCAGCTGCTTGTGCCCATTGCTCCCAAACAAATCATCAGACCTTTTCGCTGGACTTTTTCTAATATTTGTACTGAAGTACTTGTTTGCCAAACAGATGACGCGTACTCTAGATAAGGAACAATTAGACTTTGATATAGTTTAATCATATTCTGTGGAGACACCTTTTCTGATTTTGCTACACATGACAGTAATCCAAGTGCTCTTAATGCTTTTGTTTCTGTATATTGTACATGTTGATTGAAGGTGAGCTTTTCATCTAGTACAACCCCAAGAACCTTTGACTGCTTAACTCTTTTCAATCTTAATCCATTTAGCTCGAGATGAATGTCTGGTGTGTTGTCTGGGTCCTTTGAAAACATGCAGTATTCCGTTTTTCCTGCATTCAGTTTCATGCGCCACTTACTTGTCCATTCTGATTCGAATTCAAATCTTCTTGTAGTTGTGTCTCTAGTGTTTTTATGTCTGTATCAGTACGCCACACTGTACCATCATCAGCAAATTTCACTTTATGATTATTTACTTGTTTTAACATGTCTGTCAAATATAAGTTAAACAACAAAGGTGAAAGTACTGAGCCTTGAGGTAGTCCCAGATTTGTCTGGTGGCTGTCATCCTTGTAACCTCGTAGACAGCATGTTGCGGTGCGGTTTTGTAGGAAATTGGAAATCCAATTCCAGATAGGGCCTTTTATTCCTATTTCATATAACTTCACTAATAAACCATCTCTCCAGACACTATCAAATGCCTTCTCAATATCTAGAAATATGGCTACTGTAACCTGTTTATTCTTTAAGTTTGTTGCAATGTCTTGTGTAAGGCGCAGAAGTGCATGTGTAGTACATCTTCCTTCTCTAAACCCTTCTTGTTCTTGGTCTAACAGTTCATGGTGTTCAACAAAGGAATACTATCTGACATTGACAATTCTCTCAAGGCACTTTCCTAAAACACTTGTTAGACTAACTGGTCTATATGAATGTGGAACATAGTAGGTTTCTTTTCCAGGTTTTTTTTTAAATTTAACTTCTGCTGCTTTCCATTCATGAGGGAGTATACCATGGTTGAAGGACATCTGAAACAGTGTTGTTACTGCTGTTATCAAAGCATCGTTAGCTTTTCTGACCAAATCAGTGTATATATTGTCTGGACCAGGTGCTTTACCCTTTACAAGTCTCTGTAAGGCTGCTTCAACTTCACTTCTAGTTATTTCATGATTCAAGAAATCATCCACTGGTTCCTCTGCTATTCCATTTCTGATCTTGTTGAGCTTATCTTCTATCTTGAATTTGAATTTGGCGTCGAAACTCTCATTTTTAACATGTTCCCCCTCCAAAAAGGTATTTCTCAGTATTCTGCATTTTCCTTCTTTGTCAAATACTGGTTTTCCTTTGTCTAATAATGGCAACATAATATCCACATCAGACTCTTCATAGGATGTAAGTTTGTGAAAAGTTTGCCACTTTTGGCCTGGGTCAGTGTGTCTATCAATCTGAGTGCATGTTTCGTCTATCCATTTTGATTTCGCCTCTTCACACACTTCTTTATATATTTGTTCTTTTTCTTGTAGGTCTAATAGAAGATTCGGTGTTTTCCTCCTCCTAAAATGCTTTTTAGCTGAATTTAAATCTCTTTTAGCTGTTTTCACATCTTCATTTGTCCATGGATGAGTGGTTCTCCTATGGTTAATTGGTACCCTAACCTTAGGTATACATTTATCCATACAATTTTTGAACACTCTTAAGAAGGAGTCAAAAAGATCAACCATACTTCTATTTGAGTTATTACTCCCATTCCATTCATTGAATTGAACTGTAGTTTCTTCGTTCCATGCTTTCCAATCTACTTTTCTTAAATTGTATTTTTCAATGTATTCATTTTGCCCTCTAGGTATGCCATCTTCAATTTTCACAAGCACAGCTATGTGGTCAGATCTCACATTTTCATGATCTAATGTTTGACAGCATTCAATTTTTCTCCTTAGAGTTGGTGTGATTAAGATCAAGTCAATTACACTGTCACTGTTGCGTCTAGTTGGAATACCATCATTAATGCACATAAAGCTACTTTTCAAGACAAAATTCTCTAAGAGTTCACCTGCATAATTATCTGATTGATTCCCCCACAGTTTACTTTTTGCATTGAAATCACCAGTTACAAGAATATTTTTAAATGAATTTCTGTAGTCTTCGAGCATAGAAATAAATGTTTTCATGTCTTCAGTTTTTGTGGGTGGAATATAGCAGGCTAACATTAATATTTCTTCCATTTTTTCCATTTTCACAGTAGCACACAAAACTTCTATGTTTTCTTGCTCCAGATGTTGCTGTCTTTCAATTAAATAATTTTCAGATTGTCTACTGTAAATGGCAACGCCACCATGGCCATCTTTGCCTCTAGGTTTTGATAAAATATTCCAGTTTTTGAAAGATAATTTCTTCCTAGGTCACACGCCACCAAACGTTCAGGACGGATTGAGAATGCATTGAACCATGTCGATTTTTTACTGGTATGCTTGTTAAATAAAAAGTACATATCACATTGCTGACGGATTTTCAATATACCGGCGGCATGCGTTGAAAAGTGTCCCTTTACGTAAACTGAACATGTTCTTGTACTCATATACTGTTCTATTCTGCACCGAAACGGCGGACTTAAGCGAGGAGTTGCTGTACTTAAGCCGTCATCGGGGACAGTGTGATATAGATTACGAAATCGATTTCAGAAAACAATCCATTATGTGCCAATTCTACTGATTTTTCAAGTGATAGGAAGTGGGTATGAATCCTTTTTACTGCTGTAATGAAGAAATGAAATATTTTTTCGGTGTTCATGCGAAATGAACGACAGAATAGAATAGGCGAATCCATGACGTTTAATTTGTCAATCCTATTATGTCGTTCATTTCGCATGAACACCGACAAAAGGTTAAACTTCATTTCTGCTATTTACATTACATTTGCTGTCCATTTGTAAAGAAGATTAAATTATAAATTGCACTCATTTTGTTGTATTTAACATAAATATCAGCTTCCCGGCCAGTCTGTTTTCTAGACAGAACAACTGCGACGTCATCTAAGGAACATGTAGATATATTACTGCTATTTTTTCCCATAAATAGTACATATAATATTGCCGACGGATGTTGAGGGTGTCTGTGTCATACGTCCAAAGAAGGCTCAGTTACGAATTCGAACACGATTAGATGTTCAGATTGTGTGGTATTTTTCACCGAAACGATAGACTAAAGTCAAGGTTCGGTCCACTCCGACCATCTTGTGGGACTGTATGAAACATACTTTGAAATCAGCTTGAGTAATTTAAGCATTGTATGCCGAGAAAGGATAGCCTAATCTGTGTAAAATCATAATTTCGGTCATTTTCCATGTGTCAGAAAATGGCTCGAATCCTAACGACTGCTGTTATTCACTACGTTCACGAGGGTTTAGGGATGCATTGAGCCATGGTATGTATGTTCAAAATTCAGTACATACAACACTATCGACAGTTTTTCTGGATGCCGATGGTAGAACCAAAGAAGGCCTGATCTCGAAATTGGAACATGTTTCGGTGATAAGATCCTGGTTTGTTCTGCACTAAAACGATGGACTGAAGTCAATGTAACTGTATAAGGAACATTATGAATTAAGTTAACCAATTAAGACATTATGTGTCGGCGATTGACAATCTTTTAACTTTCAAATATAAACAAAGTCAAATGTTTTGATCTTAAAGCATTTATTTCAAATTTGGATATGTCATTCGCAAGCTACATCTACAGAAAATAATACAGAAGCATCCTGTCCGCTAGAGTTTTTTTTTTGTCGTGTTGGACGACCTGTGGGTTTCTTTTTTTTTATCTTAGACATATATTTATATTAAAATTGTCTACGAAATCGAACATGGCTCGATATAGCTCTGTTTATTTTTTTTTCAACTTGCTAATACATCTAAATTTTTAACACAGTTACCTTAATTAAAATCTCTATTTACTACCTTACTTTAACTATAGTGGCCTGTGTTTATGTACATACATGTGATAATAAATCAAACAAATATATATTATGTCAACACTGACTAAAATAACACCCGACTATAAAGTAATCTTTTTAACAATATTACCCAAATTATGAAAAATAAACTAATTTTCTTATAACAAGTGCATATCAAACAAATTAAATATTCAATAAAAAATCCAGAAAAAAATCCGGAAAGCCTGCTTCTGAAAACAAACGTATGAACAAAGTATATTTGTATAAAGGATATAAAATGTGTCAAAAGAGATTCTATTACTGGCAGAGACATTTGCAAACTGAAGCTTTAAAAATTTACCTAAAGGAATATATTTCCAATATAACAAAGAATTTTTTTTTCAAAACCTAATGAAACGTTACATAACAGTGTAAACAAAAAATATAGACAAATGTAGTTGAACCCTGCTTAGTTATATGTATATACAAAGTGAAACAAAAATTATATATGTTTTTTATAACTTAATATCTGATTTATGCCACGAACCTTAACTTAGATTATGGGCATTGAAACTACACCTCCTGAGACAGGAAAGAACTAAATAAATTATATTGTTCGTATTTATCCTGAAACACAAAAATACCCTTGATTCATTTAAATGCTTATAATTCCAGTCCCACATTGTTCTAAAATGGACTTTAATCACAGTAAATACATACTTCTTACACACATCGTCTATAATATCATGATACTTATATTTAGTTGCATTTAGGTTATTTCCCCTGAAATGCAATGCCATTTTCTTCGAATGATTTACCAAATTGAGTTGCTACAAAAATCGGACTTATTTCATTGAAAATTGGATGAAAAAAAGCGTACTAATTTATTTGATAACATCAATCTACATTATTTTGGTAAGGGTAAACAGTATTGATGCATGTCTCTTTTCTGTTTTCTGTTTGATATGATCAGCATTTTGTATAACGAAAGTGGGTGGGGTAAGAAATTTACATTATGCAAAAAATGTAAAATAACAGCAATGCTTCAAAAATATAAATGATAAGTAGTTTCCATTTCTCGGAGTACCTAGATAAGTATGTTAGACACACTTTTTAACAAAAAAAACAAAGAATCAGCTACTTCTGATATATATATATATATAATACGAATTTCACGAGTCTGTTCAGAATAATTTTCAAATGAAATTAATTTACCCGAGGGGTGGTATCAAAGGTTTTACATGATCCTTAAGAAAGTTTAAAGATAGAACAAGAGTTGTCCGTAACACATAACGCTCGACGTTTCTCAGTGCTTGACTTTGAATTAGAGCTTTGCCAGTAAAAGGGACTTAATAGTCAATAGCTTTGAAAGTAACAGATATATTGGTCGTTATATAAAACTTCAACAAAAATGTCAATGTTAAAAAGGGGCATAACCTAATGTAAAAGGGTTGTACATTCTATTTTAAGGTTTTCATTAGTTAATCGAGTCAAAACAAGACAAATATATTTCTTCGTTCTTTGCTATTTAAATTTTTTTTCGCTCGCTTCCTCAATTTTTTTCAGAAAAAAAAATCGGATGAACAACTTTTCAATTTGGTGTGGCCTTACTTTAATTATAGTGGCCTGAGTTTATGTCCATAATAAAGACAACAAACATATATATATATTATGTAAAAACCGACAAATAGAACACCCGACCATAAAGTCATCTTGTTAACAATATTACCCAAGTATGAAAAAAGCAAATTTTCTTAAAACAAGTGCATATCAAACACATTAAACATAACACTTCAATAAAAATACTTGAAAGCCTGCTTATGAATACAAACGTATAAACAAAGTATACTTGTATACAGGATATAAAAATGTGTCAAAAGATATTCTATTACTGACAGAGATACTTGCAAACTGAAGCTATAAAAGTTTACCTAAAGAAAAATATTTCCAGTATAACAACGAAACAATGTTAAAACCTAATGAAACGTTACATAATATTATAGCAAAGGAATTATGTATAAACAGAACAAAATATAGTCAAATATAATCGAACCCTGCTTAGTTATGTATATACGATGTGAAACAAAAACTATGTATGTATTTATAACTTAATATCTGATTTATGCAAAGAACCTTAATTTAGATTATGGACATTGAAACTATATCTCCTGAGACAAAATAAATTATATTGTTTGTATTTATCCTGAAACACAAAAATACCCTTGATTCATTTAAATGTTTATCCTAAACCGAGTGAATTTCCAATCGAATTCAATATTTTCGCCAGTGACGAAATCACGAGTAGAAATTAAGATCTGGTGTTCACATATTTAATTTTGATACGCTAATCGTCAATACTTTACACTATATACACAATGATCTAACAAACCTAATCTGGTAACTGTACAGTAAATAACACAATAAACAACTCACATACGGCATTAACAATATGTTCAAAACATGCTCATAACATACATTTAAAGTATACAATTATAGAATGGTTCGATGGTCAATAGTCAAAGGTATTGTCCAAGTCCCGAAGGAGCGAGGGCTTATAGTTTTGGATGTTGATCGGCAAACCATATAGTGTTTCATTACACGATATCAGAAGTTATTTTCGTTTATTCAAGTCTTAACGTTTTGACTTTGACAGTCCGTTAATATTTAGTGTTGAACATAGACCGACCAATTGGCACTAACTATGTACCGGTGATTCAGATATGGCGTCGTGAAATAATAGATACTAACTACATTCCAAATCCATGCTTTCACGAAATCCTGTTTGATTGAGGCTGAGGTAATGTTTAAATATCTGATAACTTCATGGTTTTCTTTCTCCTTCCAACTGGTGGCACAGCAACCAGGTCCTTGTCTTCAATCTAAATAAACTACTCTTTATTAAAACATGTTTCTACTGTCAATTATAACATCTTACAATTCTTTTACGTGCTAGATTGTCTAAAACATAATCAAGGTATCTCAAATTAGACCAATTACGAAACAAATAAATAGGACATTAATTTAGAAAAATAAGTGATTTTTTCAGATTATATTTGATCAAACAACTGAGTTTTAAAGAGACTTGCTCATGTAATACGATTCATATTATTATTTCTATATCGTAGACTTAATTTATCTCCGCTTGTTCTCGTCTCTTTAACCCAAATTAAAATGTCCGAGAGAAGTTCCCTCTTGATTTCATTATTTTACCTAATAGCAAAATTAGTCCAGTCTATCGTTGCTTTCTTCTATGACAAACGAACTTCTACCAGGGATGCCTAAAATGAAAAAAAGTAGCAATTACTCATATGGAAATTTTAAAGTATCCCATGAAGGCAATACTTTAAAACAAAGTACATAAAACAGATGTAATATTTTGAGACAATTACAATCAGTTGACATTTTATGACATGAAGTATTTGGCAGTAAGTATTTGCATCTAACATTTTCGGAGTTGACAATTAACATTTCGCACCGGTCGATATACATGGTGCTTACTGGTTCTAGTGCAAAATATTAATCAATTGGTGTAATAACGTTTTCCTTCTAAAAATAACAGTCCCATTGCGAGTTATATTGTAAACTAAAGATCATGCTAAAAAGGCAATATATCAAAAAATGGTTACCGGTGCCGCTGACTGCAATTCTCATCAGGTGGCCACCACAACCTTTAAAAAGAACCCAGCATTTTGTACAAAATAAAAACTGTACTGATTTCGTTGTGGAGTAGCATTTGAATCTAGTATATTTTAGAGTTTGACTTACTATAAACTATTATTTGATCCATTAAATCTGTAATAGGACTTTTTGCTCTATTTAACAAGACCAAGATATCAATTTCGTATTTTCGTATTACGATATTTTTAACTTAAACAACATCTTTAAAATGTTGATTTTATAGAAAAAAGTTTAATGTAAAATTCTGGCCTATGGCAAAATTTGATAAAAGGTTTGTTTTGAAATTTATTCTAAGAAATAATGTAGTGAAAAAGGTGTTTTAACGAACGTTATTAATACACGGAAAGAGGATACACGTTCGCGGAATAATTTGACGAGGGCGTAGTCCGAGTGAAATATTCTGGCGACGTATTACCGATTTTGAGTGTATTAATTTAGGTAACACATGACTTTGCTATACATTATTTCGATTCTAATATGTCCTTAATCTAAAACACAAAATAAAATATAGTAGCGTTCTTTCTTGGTCGCAACAATAACATTGATGTGAGAGCATTTAAACGTGACGTCATTTTAGCGTAAGCGTATTTTAACAGAAACAAGCATATTAGAATAAAGTTTTAGACAGTAATATTTTCTAATTTAGACAACCTGTAGTTTTATAACAAAGTATAATAAAATGTAAATTATTACCAGCAATGTATGCTGCAAATCCTTGAGATACACCATCAATCCCTATAACAAAAGGTAATAACGTTAGCTAATTAAAGTTCCAAAATGGTTTAGGTACAAAATGCACCACATTACAATTTGGAAGTATTATCCTTAAGGTACTTCTGCACCTTTACTACACCTAATGTCATCGCTTAACGTCAATTATAACATGTTTAATTTCCTGGGAGTGAAATCAAGCAATTGCATAATGTTCGTATTACACTAGTGTAATGAAGCCGGTTTAAGTTAAGAAGACGTTTATCGACTTGACTTGGTCTATGATAGGTAAAGAAGAAAAAAAATGATGTTTTAGCTTGAAAAGCTAACATGTGATAACTTTTTTACATTTATGTCTTTCCATATTGACTTTATCAAACTTGTGGAATAAAATTGATAAAATATTCGAAAGAGCCTCGCATTTCATTATTTCTTCAACATGTTTCATAAATTATATGAAAAGACACTCTTTGATCTTGAAAAAAACAACAATGAATAAAACCTCAGTCCGGCATATAGAAACGTAAAACATAATAACCGAATAAATGGTATATATATGATAAAACTAACAACGTTACAATCCTTCTAAACATTAAATACATGTATAACGACACATATACTTTCACGCAAAATAATTCCAAATAATTCATAAAATCAGCTTCAAACTTGGCATATGTGTCTGTACATTTTATTTGAACATGTGATAGAAAATACTATGAGAAGTTTTATCAAAATCTACACCCTATGACTTTTTCTATATGCGAAAATGTCATCAAAATTGTGATTTTCCAATAGTAACAACTATTGCATGACAGTGTTAATTATCAGTTTTTGCACCCCTACTTAAACATTACATTTCATTAAGATACAAGTATGTAAACGAAGTATTACCTATACCGCTTACTGCAATTGTTCCGGTCATACCAACACCAAAACCTGTAACAAGATCGGAATGGTCTTTATAGTGTTATTATTCGATAAGAATAGAAGATGCTATATTAAAGTTTTCTCATTTTTGTCGAGCCCGCTTGCGGTGAGCTCGATATCGGCGCTTTCGGTGTATGTGCGTGCGTGCGTGCGTGCGTGCTTCCGTCCGTGCATCCGTCCGATTTTGTCCGGACCATAACTTTGACATGCATGGACCAATCTTGTTTATATTTGGTATGAATGTTTACCTCAATGAGAAGGCGTGTCATGCGTAAACCCCATCATCCTATCTCAAAGGTCAAGGTCGCAGTTGGAGGTCAAAGGTAAAACTGAAGTTTGTCCTGACCATCACTTTGACATACATGGACCAAATTTGTTTATATTTGGCATGAATGTTTATCTTTATGAGACGGCAAACCCATATGTTCAACACCATGTGGTAACCTTTTTTTAGAATGACTTCCCTTTGTTGTTACTATAAATAGCTTAAATTGAAATTTTTTTATTACTGGCCGAGGGGAAAATTGAGACCATGAGCTCGATATAGTCGTCACTTTTGGTGTTTATGCGTACGTGCGTCCGTCCGTGCATCCGTCCGATTTTGTCCGGACCATAACTTTGACATGCATGGACCAATCTTATTTATATTTGGCATGAATGTTTACCTCAATGAGAAGGCGTGTTATTCGCAAACCCCATGTTCCTATCTCAAAGGTCAATGTCACAGTTGGAGGTCAAACGTGAAATTGAAGTTTGTCCGGACCATCACTTTGACATGCATGGACCAAATTTGTTTATATTTGGCACGAATGTTTACCTTAATGAGAAGGAGTGTCATACGTAAATCTCATGTTCTTAACTCAAAGGTCAAGGTCACAGTTGGAGGTCAAATGTCAAATTGAAGCTTGTCCGGAGCATTTTTTCTTCATACATGGTGGGATTTTGATGTAACTTGGCATGAATCATTATGAGACGGAGTGTCATGCGCAAGAACCAGGTCCCTAGGTCAAAGGTCAAGGTCACACTTAGAGGCCAAAG
The DNA here is from genome assembly GCF_021730395.1 of Mercenaria mercenaria. Classification (NCBI taxonomy): domain Eukaryota; kingdom Metazoa; phylum Mollusca; class Bivalvia; order Venerida; family Veneridae; genus Mercenaria; species Mercenaria mercenaria. Next base: position 28,076 of record NW_026459825.1, read on the forward strand.
GTCAGATACAAGAATGACATTGTCTGGAGCCTGCTTCTACATGCATAAGGGGATTTTGATGTAACTATGCACATATGCTCAACACCATGAGACAACCTTGTTTTTTAGAATTACTTCCCATTGTTATTACTATAAATAGCTTATACTGTAACTGTTCTATTATTGGCCGAGGGGAAAAATTGAGACCACTTTTCTGTGGTACAACATGCATGTTACATCCAATTTTTCGGTGTATTTTGACCTATCTCTACCTGGTAAGGAGTTTTGTGTGGACTTATGTTATATAGATTTTTTTTAATAATTGGTAAAAAAAAATAACATATGTAAATACAGGTGCTAGTGTAAATCAGTTCTGACACCGCCAAACAGTATAATACGTGATACTTTTTTAGACAACTGGCGGGCTCAACATTCTGCCCATGGGCATGCAGAATGTATTTCTAGTATTACATTACTACAGTGCAGTTCGGATGTATATAAAGCAGCACTGAAACCGGTTGATTATAGTGGAATATGCTTGCTCGTCAGTACTGCTACAAATTGCCGTAATACAGATAGAAAAACATCTATGAAAGGGCTCTTTGATTTATGTAAAGTGAAATCGGACTATGATAGTTTGCTTTTAAACCTAAGATGCCAACAAACAAGATCTAGTGCATTGGAAGTTTTTGAAAATATCAATAAACAAGGTCCATTATTTTTGCATGACCGGATACATATTGAAATGGCAGACATACAAGAGGTAAGAACCAGTGAATCATCCAGTAAGCACTTAGAATAAATGAACAGTTAACAAGAGACTACTTTTGAAAGGTGCCCCCCAAACTGCTTCATTTGAATGGAAGTGGTATCTGATATGTGATATCTGGGTAAATTGTTTGGTCAAACTTTCTATAACCTATAACTCTGTTTAACGAATGAAACCATACTCCTGAGATCATTATAATTACTATTGTAAAATTAATTGTAAATCGTCGCAAAGTATGATAAAGTAAATGATAGGATAAAACTGTACTCGCAAAGTATGATAAAGTAAATGATAGGATAAAACTGTACTATGACCAGTCAGTTCAGGTAGAGAACAAGGCTTCATATTAAAACAATACTTCATCTGAGGAATAAAGCTTGCCCACTGCTTGATCTGCAATGTATTGCCCATATGTCATATCAGTGTTTATTAACTCTGGGGCAGATTTCCAAGAGGGGGCATAAATATAAGCGAGGAAAAGTTGTGGTTCTTGTCCAATGTACGTTCTGTCAATGTCCGTTATCACCGTGTGCAGACTAAATAAATTACCTTCAGTATTTTTAGATTTATGCCTTATAAATTACAAACCAATTAAGGGAAATTACTGCCACAATAAGAGTGACAGAGTCATGGTCTATGTACATTGAGTTATTTTTTTTTAATCCGTCCAAGAAAGACATAGTTACAGACCGGACAGTAAATTCGGGTGGACATTAAATAAAGGGAGACAATTGCTTTAAGGTTCTGGCACGCGACACATTGTTCTGTCACGCTGATCACTGATTCAAAGTTGAAATCCATCCATGAACGACGAAGTTACAGACCAGACACGAAATCGAGATGGACATTCAGTAAAGGAAGATGATTCAAAGGGTAAACCGTTTAGATTTATGGTTCTTGTTCGCATGACACTGTCATGTCATACTGATTATTTGTCCCACGACTTTTTGAAATACATCAAATAATGACAAATTTAGAGAGCGTACACAAAATCAGAGCTAACGCAGTTTCACACAAGAGGATTCTTAAAGTTTCCACTATATACATATAGGGAAAAGTGATCACGCCCTCTAGCGGCCATGTTTTTGGACGAATCGGTATAATTTCAACAATCTTGGTAGAGGATCATATAAGAACCATTTTTGTGAAATTATTCTAAAATCGGGCCAGCAGTTTCACACAAGAAGATTTTTAAAGTTTCGACTCTATACATATAGGGAAAAGTGACCACGCCCCGGCGGCCATGTTTTTTGACGAATCGATATAATTTGAACAATCTTGGTAGAAGGTCACACATGGACCATTTGTGTAAAATTATTCTAAAATCGGGCCAGCAGTTTCACCAAGAAGATTTTTAAAGTTTCCACTATATACATATAGGGAAAAGTCACTATATACATATAGGGAAAAGTGACCATGCCCTCTGGCGGCCATGTTTTTTATCGAATCAAAATAATCTGAGCAATCTTGGTAGAGGGTCACACAAGGACCATTTGTGTAAAACTATTTTAAAATCGGGCTTACAGTTTCACACAAGAAGATTTTTCTAATTTCCACTATATACATATAGGGAAAAGTGACCACGACCCCTGGTGGCCATGTTTTTTTAAGAATCAGTATAATTTGAACAATCTTGGTAGAGGGTGACATAAGAATTATTGGTGTGAAATTATTTCAAAATCAGACATTCGGTTTAGGAGGAGATGTCGTTTGAAGATTTCTCTACTTTTAGCTCTGGCGGCCCCTATGTGCAACCAAGCGAAACCGTTTGAAAAATTTTGATAGAGGACCATCCAAGGAATATTCATGCCAAGTTTCATCAAAATCCATTTAGATACATTACAAATTAACAGAGTGACATATATGTAAAAATAACTGACAAGAAGTTAAGAGCTACGTATATGACAAGAAGTATTATAAAAATATTACCAGACATGTAAACTGCACCTGCTTGAGATCGTCCATCAGTGCCTGGTAATGGAATAGGACAAAGTTATTCATTAAAATAAAAGCTCTAAAAATACAGGTTAATAATGATATCCCTGTTTCTTCAATTATATAATATTGTTACCCTTATCAATCGTCCACCTGACATTACAATAATCATTACATACTCGTTTATATTCTCTAGCGGACTAATACTGCGCTCCTAAAGTCGCACAATATTTGCGCTGCAGACCTTGTCCATTTTTCTTGATACAATGCTAATATTCTTTAATCATAGACAACATAAGAGGGCAACACGCCATTTTGGTGGGTACGTTCTTGCTCTGATTTGAATTTTATTTATTCTTTAAAATAAGAGGGCCATAAAGGCCAAGATAACTACTGAAATTTGTCAGTAGGTCAGGGTTAAGAATATTCAAGATGAGCATTAAAATCTGTATCAAATTTATAAACGTGGTCCAAATTTCAATGCTGTACCTTCAAAAATAAGAAAGTAGGTCAGTAGGTCTGGAACAAGACTATTCAAGATGAGTATTAAAATCTGCATCGAAAATAATACATGTGGTCCAAACTTCTATGCTGAAACTTCAAAAAAGAAAAAGTTGGTCAGTAGGTCACGATTAAGACTATTCAAGATGATCATAGAAGTCTGTATCAAACATTATACTTGTGGTCCAAATTTCTTTGCCATTGCTTCAAAAACAAATAAGTCTATGTAAAATAAGGGAACACCCGAGCGTGGCCTTTATTGACCCCAGGGTCATGATTTGAACAAAATTGATAGTTGACCACTAGACAATACTAAATATCTAAGGTCTGGGCCTTATGGGTCTGGACAAGAAGATTTTTAGAGATTTTTCCTATATAAGTCAAGATAAAACAGGGGATCCTTTGGGCGTGGCATATATTGACCCCAGAGTCATGATTTGAAAAGTCTTGATAGAGAACCACTAAAGCATGCCATATACTAAATATTTAAGCTCTTGGCTTTTTGGTTTAAGACAAGAATTTTTTTAAAGTTTTTTTCCTATTCAAGTCTATTTGAACCATGTGACCCCCAAAGCGGGGGCAGTTTTGACCCAGGGGGATAATTTGAATAATTTTGGTAGAGAACCACTACACAATGCTACATACCAAATACGAAAGCCCTAGGCCATGTGGTTTTGTACAAAAACATTTTCAAAGTCTGTCCTATATAAGTCTTTATAAACCATGTGACTATCACCACTCAACTATAACCACTCAACTATATTCTACGTTTGCAGTCAATACCTTGAATTGTTATCAAGTTATGCTCTGCGAACAAAATATGACGGACAAATTTGACCTTGCTGTGACATTGAATTTTTACGCCTTGCTTTTAATTCATGCGTTCTGTACATCGTCTCATTGCTACCTACCTTGCCAAGATAGAAGTCAATGCTATTAATGTTTATTAAGTTATGATCCGGGCACGAAATATGAAGGCAAAATTTAACCTTTGAGCTCCATTTGTGACCTTGACCTTTAACCTACCAACCTGGCTGATGCGCTTTGCACACTGTCGTATCACCAGTTACTTATATTTCTATTCTATACCTCATGTTTTTATTTCGATGTAAATGAGATGTGAAACCAAAATTTTAGTCCTGTTTGGCGCCATATAACCTATACTGTGTTGGTGCGCCGTAAAACACAAATAGATAAATAAAACAACTTACTTATATGCCAAGCTTAAAGTCAATGCCTTTAATTCTTAAAAAGATATCAGACATGAAATATCAGCCCTTGGAGCTCTAATTGTGACCTTGACCTTTGACCTACCGATCTAATTTATGTCATCTGCATATTTTCTTATCGCCAACTACCTACATGCTAAGTTTAAAGTTAATACATTATTGAGTTATGCTCAGGAAAAGTAATAGGACGGACAGGTGCATGCGCCATCACATAAACAGTATGTTTAACTTCAATTTGTGCAATTTTAACATGTTATAAGCAAATGAATCAAAAGTCAGATATGTAACAGTTCCTCGAACAATGTGAGATATTAAACAAGAGGGCCAATATGGCCCTAGGTCGCTCACCTGAGAAACACACCATAACAGTGTAAGTATATTTGACCTAGTGATTTCATGGAAACATATGTTCTGACCAATTTTCTTTAAGATTGGACCAAAACTGTGGTCTCTTAACAACAAGTATTTTCTTTGATTTGACTTAGTGGCCTAGTTTTTAACCCACATGACCCAGATTCGTGCTTGTCCGAGATTCCATAAGACAAACGTTCTGATAAAGTTTCGAGAAGATAGGGGCAAGAAAGTGGCCGCTAGAGTGTATACAAGCTTTTTCTTTTGATTTGACCTAGTGATCTAGGTTTTGGCCTCACGTAACCCAGATTCGAAATCATTTATGATAAAAAAACATTCTGACCAAATTTTATGAAGAAAGAGTAAAAAATGTGACCCCTAGAGTGTCAACAAGCTTATTATTTTATTTGCATGGTAACCTAGTTTTTAACCCCACTTGACCCAGATAAAAATTAATCCGAGATTTCATGCAGACAAACATTCTGACAAAGTTTCATGCACTTTAATTGAAAAATGCATCCACAATTGCATAAACAAGGTTTATCTTTTGATTTAACAGGTGACCTAGTTATTGACCCCAGTTGACCCAGATTCAAAATTGAACCAAAGATCATAAAGATAAACATTTTGACCAAATTTTACGTTTGCGGGAATAATTGAAAGGATTTTAATATTTCGTCCATCTGTGTTTTGAAATTATGTTTATAGGACCGAACAGACATATGTCTACATTATTATTAATTCTATTAAATATATAGCAACGCACTATTACCTATACCGCTGATGACAACTGCTTCAGACTGGCCGACATCATGTTCTATAAAAAAAAAAGCATCGTGTCTGTAGAGACGGTCGTGGTAACATACATACAAGTACATGTATTAGCGAAATATTCAAGAAATTATTCCTGTAAGGGTTCTCGAAGACAAAATATTCTTTGCACAACGTTTAACGCCGATTTCTTAAGAAAAAAAGGCATTAAGTCCAGATTTGTATGAAAAATATCTTTACATGATAATAATAATAATAATAATAACAATAATAATAATGATGATGATGATGATGATAATGATGAATGATGAAATTTCTTAGAGAATCATTTAAAACTCAAGTAGTTACAGGAGCTTTCTTACATATTGAATAATACATCTTTAAAACATTACCGCAGTTGCTGTCTGAAACTCCATGATATCCTCCACAAAAGCCTACAAAAGAAACATATTCCTATTGCTCACCTACAATATGTTGTATTCCTGTACTTTTTTATAACGTTGTAAAACCATGTAATTGTAATGCTGTAGGCATAACGGTTAAACCTGATATGAATAATAAAGTACGTACGAGTATATATGCTTGTGTACGCTTAAAATTACTGAATTTTGCGTCTATATAAACCATGTGACCCCCACGGCGGGGCCATATTTTAATTCTAGGGGATAGTTTGAACAATCTTGGTAGGTGACCATTAGATGCTACAAAAGATCAAAGCCCTAGGCCATGTGGTTTGGACAATACGTTTTTCAGTTTTTCCCTATATACGTCTATATAAACCATAAGACCCCTAGGGCGCGGCCATATTTGACCTTAGTGATATAATTTGAACATTCTTGTAAAAGGCTCACTAGATGGTGCTACATACCAAATAACAAAGCCCTATGCCATGTGGTTTTGTACAATAAGATTTTCAAAGTTTTCCCCTATATAAGTAAACCATGTTACCGCCGGGGTGGGACCATATTTGATCCCAGGGGACACTAGATGATGCTACATACCAAATATCAGCCCGAGTCACTGTTGTTTTGGACAAGAAGATTTCCAAAGTTTTCCTCATTATAAGTCTGTAAAAACCATGTTACCACCAGAGCGGGGCCATATTTGACCCAAGGCGAATAATTTGATTAATCTTGGTAGATGACTACTATATGATGCTACATACCGAATATCAAAGCCTAGGACCTGTGGTTTTGGACAAGAAGATTTTTTATTTTTCCTTTTGGTTTCCATGGCAACCAGAAATCTGTACGGAATTCAATTCTTTGAATAATTTTTAAAGAAGACAGTCCAAGGAACATCTCTGTGAAGTTTCATTACAACTGGCCTGGTGGTTTAGGATGAGATGTTGTTTAAAGGTGTTGATCGACGGACGGGCACCGGACGGTGCGCAATTACAGATGAGATAAAAAAAAAACACCAACATCTAAGCCAAAAAATAGACTAAAAAGAATATTCACTGTGATATGAAAATGATTGATTACATATCATATTTTCTGATGAATGTAGGACAAATGAAAATAGTAAATATTAGTGAAAAATGAGAAAAAAGGAGTGCTTATGAGTACATAATAACAAGACCATTCCCAGCTGTAGTGTCCTATTGTAGGGCTGTATAACAAGTGTGTGACATCCGCAGTCCCCAGACATAAACGTTATTGAAAAATGTGTGGATAACATTAAAATTCTGACTGCAATGGCTATTAACTGAAATTATAAACAGACGGGTATTAATTGATTCTGTAATATACTGAAAGTTGGAAGTCTCCTACCTACATAAAAGCGCTTTGTCCAAATAGGGACAGTTTTAGCTTCTAAATTATGTATAATTTAAGTAAGTTGCAGTTTTTTGTGAAATGTGAAACTATAGTTTGGCACATAACTGAAATTTTCTGATGTGTAATCACGCACCAAGCATCTTCACCATATCATGCATTAAAGAGGAATGTGCATCGCCATATACCTAATAGGTACGATCGCTGTATGCAGTAAACATATTCCTAAGGAACGGATAATGTTTGGTGTAATTACATTTAAGTCTGTACATTAATGTACAATAAAATGTATCATATTTACCTTTTTCTTGCACAGAACCTGCTTTGTGTTTCTTTACTTTGGAATCTGAAAAATAGACATTTGCACTGAGCATTGTTCCAATGTAATCGATAAAAGTCATATTCAAACTATAACTAAAAATATTAACACGAGAACAATTTTGGGAGTGTTGGATATACTCAATTAGACCACTTTGTGCTCAGGTTAGCTAAAAAGACCACCAACATCTAAGCCAAAAAAACAGACTGCCATTGCATACTTGAAGGCCGTAATTATAATCACTGTATCGTTGACAATGATTGATCATATTTTCTGATGAATGTAGGGCAAATAAAAATAGTATATTTGGGTGAAAAATGAGAAAAAGGAGTGCTTATGAGTACATAACAACAAGACCATTCCCAGCTGTAGTGTCCTGTTTTAGGGCTGTATAACAAGCGTGTGACATCCACAGTCCCAAGACATAAACGTTATTGAAAAATGTGTGGATAACATTAAAATTCTGACTGCATTGGCTATTAACTGAAATTATAAACAGACGGGTATTAATTGATTCTGTAATATATTGAAGTTGTAGTCCCTCGCTTCTACCTAAATAAAAGCGCTTTGTCCGAATAGGGACAGTTTTAGCTTCTAAATTATATATAATTTAAGTAAGTTGCAGTTTTTTTTTGTGAAATGTGAAACTATAGTTTGGCATATAACTGAAATTTTCTGATGTGAAATTACGCACCGAGCATCACCACCATATCATGCATTAAAGAGGAATGTGTATAACCATATAACTAATAGGTACGATCGCTGTATGCAGTAAACATATTCCTAGATAATGTTTGGTGTAATAAGATTTAAGCCTGTACATTAATTTACAGTAAAATGTATCATATTTACCTTTTTCTTGCACAGAACCTGCTTTGCGTTTCTCCACTTTGGAATCTGAAAAACAGACAGTTGCACTGAGCATTGTTCCAATGTAATCGACAAAACTCATATTCAAACTATTACTGATAATATTAACACGAGAACAGTTTTGGGAGTGTTGGATGTTTCATTTTCTGTCATCAAATATACTCAATTAGACCGTATCTGCTATTATTTTACTGTTTTTTGCTTTTTTTTTAGACCTTCTATAAGATGTAATCTATAAGATGTAATTTATAGTTAAAATGAAAATTATCATGATATTCTGATATTAGAAACCAGCTTTACATAAACTACACTAATATGTGTCACCTTGTTCGGTAACATGTATTTTGTCTTACAACACATTTACTTCGGCTGTCCACATTCTATTTTGTAGAAAATATCAAACTTCTTTTTCAAACATATTTTTTCTCTCTAAATTTGTTTTTGTTGTGTGTCTAACATATTTACCTAGGTACTACGGAAAATGAAAACTGATATATTTTTTTTAAATATTGCATTTTTTTGTCATTTTGACAGCTCTACTTTCACTTTCATTTTAGATTTGTTTAATATACATTGTTTGTAACACTTTCAACTTCCGGAGAACCTGGAGAAATATGTTAGACACACAATAATCATAAAAGTAATGACAAAGTACTTTTGAAAAAGTAGCTTGATAGCTTCTACAATATAGAACGTGAACTGTCAGAATTCATGTAATATAGGACAAAATGTGTTGTTCAATTACAAATAGCCTGTCTTGAAAGTTTCTTCTACTTATTATGAACACTTTGGTATATTCTTTATGATAAACCAAGGTATATGTGGCGTAAAAAAACTAAAACAAAAATTCACCCACAGGTGGTATCAAAGGGCTTTGCAAGAACCTTAAACATTTTTGGACCTATAAAGGCAGCTAACAATGTTTTACCGGTTAAATTTATCAAGTGATTTGCGCGCATACGAGTCATTCACTTTCTGTAAACATAGCCCGGTATAATATACAGCTGGTGTTAAAAAACGCTTTTTTTCTCAGGTCGTTCACAATGTACCTTTAATTTATTTCTAGTCAATTCTTCTATTAAACGGGACCAAACAAAAATAAAATATAACAACAAACCAAAAACGTATCCCTATAGCTAATATTTTATTTCCAAAGTTCAATTGAATTTGTACAAAATATGTGTTTTATAGCACTTTCGTTTTGTTGAATTCCATAAAGTAGTTCAAACGAAAAGAATTTTTTTAACAACTGGACAAAGTGGAAGTTAACAGAAAGAGTGGTCATTATTTGTAAAATGATAAATCCATTTTACTGGAGGATGCTTTTTGTATATCTTTTTATATATTTTCATTCCCTACCGAAAGGGAATGCTTCCAGTCAAATTTGCTTTGTTGAGAAGACTTATTTTAAAGAAAAACTTTTGAACATTTTAAAGACGCATCACCCGGCCGTCAAGTAAGTCGAGATCCATAAAAATTAAAATTTCTATTACAAGAGTATGTCCTTTGTCATTTGTAATATTTCACTGCTGAGAATAATGACAGAAAATACAATAGAAGTGTATAAATCAGACATAGACTGTGAAGTTTTTCTGTTATACTCTACAGTAATTTAGATGATTTGATGATATAAGGGGACATTACATGTGTAAGATTTCTGTGCATGAAGGCTTCAGAAAACAGCTGATGCTGACGCAGACTCATGCGGAGGGTTGAGAATATAACATGTAAATGCTAAAGTCACATATGCGAACAGTCGAACAGATCATATATACACTTTCCATGTGTATGCATTTACATTTATTGTTTACAATAAATTAGAGAACATCCCTCCAAACATTTTATCATTTGTAATAAGTTAACGGTATTGATAACTGCACGCAATTATGTATTGGTTATTACGTGGAAGTACGGTGCCTTTGAGTGATGCTCTGGTTAGGTGATTATAGCCCGAGGTCTTTAGCTCGAGGGCTATGATCTTCATCAAGGGAGATTATCACTCAAAGGCACAGCTCTTCCATGCATTTACCTATTTATTACATGTTTATCTAAAATACAGAGAGAAAAGTTTAGTGTACAATTTTTAGGGACAACATGATCTACGATAATAATGTTCTGTTGGTAGGTTTGAGTTCCAGTTTTCATCTTACTTTTTACACTGCATAAAAATCAAATGCATTTTGATATAATACAGGAGAACTTTGTTGATTATAGTATGCCTTTATACTGAAAATAAGTTCTATTCACTAAAAATAAATGACGTTACGCTTTAGATAATAAAACTAGAAACTGAACTTTTCGCAGTTTTACCGGTATGAAACTGTTTACGGACGTTAATTTCCCGCGCTAGCATCAGGGCCATTATCGATAATGGACCGAGGCAAATCGTGATAATCTGGTTATGCATAAAGCAGTTCGATTATAGGAAAATTTCAGCACAAAATGTTACTATTTATCGGTACTCATACAATAATGAGAGGTTAACATACGACTTGGTTGTGACTTCTTGCCATAATGGCGCACCTAGTGTCATAATTGCCAGTGAGCTATTATGAAACTAGCTGTGTCATTATGGCTAGAAGTCACAAGCAGCCGTTTATTGACCTAAAATTATATACCTTCGCTTCATATTTATTTTGGTATTTACATACATACTTACAAGCGTCATTAGCATTGCTTTTTTCATCAACAATGCCATCAAAATTTTACTATCGATCTGAAATGATTCAGCACCCTTTCACTCGCCATAATGACGTTGATATATGACGTCAACGTTAGAACCCGATGACGTTCCGGTTACCCAGGGCCATTATGATTATTGCGCGTGAGACACACTGTGCCATTATAGATTCGTCAACAGCGGCCATAATTACAGGTTAAAAAACTACAGAGCTCGGCCGGGAGATGATAATCGGCCCGGAAAAATGAATAATGGCCCGAGGACGATTATCACCTGTCGACCCGGTGTAACAACCCAGTTTTCCCCCAGTCAGTTCTTTCCCGGGGAAAAAACTGACTAGTCAGTTCTTTTCCCCGGGAAAAAACTGACTAGTCAGTTTCTCCCCTCCCTCCCCCTAATCAGTTTTTCCCCCTTGAAATTAGTTTTCTGATAGGGGAAGAAACTGACTAGTTAGTCAGATTTTTCCCCGGGGAAAAAACTGACTAGTCAGTTCTTTCCCCCTCGTCAATTTTTCTCTTCAAGTACTTGTTTCTTTCGGCACTGTTATTAGGTGTCTGTTCATTTTCCATTTAAATTTCAGATGAAATATGTATTGTTTTTCATTTGAATGAACCTATATGATTCTTTTTTTGTAACTTTAATCAATGTTGTTTTTTTTTTGTCAAATCAAATTTTTTAACTTCTGTCTGATGGCCATTACTATTTAATATCTGTCAGGGGAAGAATTTTACCAGTCTGTTCATTCCCCCCTAGCATGTACTTGACCTTTTTTCTGACCTGTTAAGTGGGAAAAGAAATTGACTGGTCAGTTCTTTCCCCCTTGCATAAACATGACCTATCAAAGCGGGAAAGAAATTGACCAGTCAGTTCTTTCCCCCCAGGCCAGTACTTGACCAGTCAGGTGGGGGAAGAAATTGGCCGGTCAGTTCTTTCCCCCCTTACCAGTACTTGACCTGTCGGATGGGGAGAAGAAATTGACCGGTCGCTTCTTTCCCACCTAGCATATACTTGACCTATCAGGTGGGGGGAAAATTGACCAGTCAATTCTTTCCTCCTTAGCATATACTTGACCTGTTAGGTGGGGGAAGAAATTGGCCGGTCAGTCCTTCCCCCCTAGCCATACTTGACATGTCGGGTTTGGAAAGAACTAACCAGTACATGACCTGTCAGGTGGGAGAAGTAATTGACAGGTCAGTTCTTTCAACCCTTACCAGTACTTGACCTGTCGGTTCTTTTCCCCCTAGCATATACTTGACCTGTCAAGTGGGGGAAGAAATTGGCCAGTCAGTCCTTTCCCCCTTAGCCAATACTTGACGTGTCGGTTGGGGAGAAGAAATTGACCGGTCAGTTCTTCCCCCCCCCCCATATACTTGACATATCAGGTGGGGGAAGAAACTGACCGGTCAGTTCTTTCCCCGCTAGCAAGTACTTGATTTGTCAGGTTGGGAAATGAAATTGACCAGTCAGTTCTTTCCCCACTAGCCAGTACTTGCTCTGTTAGGTGGGGGAAGAAACTGACCGGTCAGTTCTTTACCCCTAGCCTGTACATGCTCTGTTAGGCGGGGGAAGAAACTGATAGGTCAGTTCTTCACCCCTAGCCTGTACATGCTCCGTTAGGTGGGGGAAAAACTAACAAGTCAGTTATTTTCCCCTAGCCAGTACTTGACCTGTCAGGTGGGGGAAGAAATTGACCGATCAGTTCTTTCCCCCCTAGCCAGTACTTGACTATCAGGTAGGGGGCGAGAAATTGACAAGTCAGTTCTTTCCCCTCTAGCCAGTACTTGACCTGTCAGGTAGGGGAAGAAATTGACCGGTCAGTTTTTTTCCCCATAGTGAGTACTTGCTCTGTTAGGTGGGTGAAGAAATTGACCGGTCAGTTCTTCCCCCCTAGCCAGTACTTGCTCTGTCAGGTGGGGGAAGAAATTGACCGGTCAGTTCTTTCCCCCTAGCCAGTACTTGCTCTGTTAGGCGGAGGAAGAAACTGACTAGTCAGTTCTTCCCCCCCCCCCCCACCCACCCCACTCCCCTAGCCAGTACTTGCTCTGTTAGGTGCGTGAAGAAATTGACCAGTCAGTTCTTTCCCATCTAGCCAGTACTTGATCTGTCAGGTGGGGGAAGAAATTGACTGGTCAGTCCTTTCCCCTCTAGCCAGTTCTTGCTCTGTTAGGTAGGGGAACAAAATTGACTGGTCAGTTTTGCCCCCTAGCCAGTACTTGACCTGTACGGTGTGGAAAAGATACCGATCGGTCAGTTCTTTCCCCTATAGCATATACTTGACCTGTCAGGTGGGGGTGAAATTGAACGGTCAGTTCTTTCCCCCCTTACCAGTACTTGACCTGTCGGGTGGGGAGAAATTGACCAGTCAGTTCTTTCACCCCTAGCATATACTTGACCTGTCAGGTGGGGGAAGAAATTGGCCGGTCAGTCCTTTCCCCCCTAACCAATGCTTGACGTGACGGGTAGGGAGAAGAAATTGACCGTTCACTTCTCCCCCCACCCCCACCCCTGTCAGGTGGGGTAAGAAATTGACCAGTCAGTTCTTTCCCCCCCCCCCCCCTAGCCAGTACTTGACCTATCAGGTAGGGGAAGAAATTGGCCAGTTAGTTCGTTTCTCCCTAGCCAGTACTTAACCTGTCAGGTGGGGGAAGAAATTGAACATTCAGTTCTTTCCCCCATAGCCAGTACTTGACCAATCAGGTGGGGGAAGAAATTGGTCGGTCATTTGTTTCACCCCTAGCCAGTACTTGCTTTGTCGGGTGGGGGGAAGAAATTGACTGATCAGTTTTACCCCCCCCCACCCCTAGCCAGTACATGACCTGTCAGGTTGGTGAAGAAATTGACTAGTAGGTTCTTTTCCCCCTGGCCAGTACTCGACCTATCAGGTTGGGGAAGAAATTGGCTGGTCAGTTCTTTCGCCCCTAGCCAGTACTTGCTTTGTTAGATGGGGGAAGAAACTGACTGGTCAGTACCTTCCCCCTAGCCAGTACTTGACCTGTCAGATGGGGGAAGATATTGACTAGTCAGTTCTTCCCCCCCCCCCCACCCCAGCCAGTACTTGACCTTTCAGATGGGGGAAGAAATTGACCATTCAGTTGTTTCCTCATAGCCAGTACTTGACCTATCGGGTGAGAAGAAGAAAATGACTGGTCAATTTCTTCCCTAACCTGACAGAGCAAGTACTGGCTAGGGGGGAAACTGACCAGTCAATTTCTTCCCCCACCTAACAGAGGAAGTACTGGCTAGGGGGAAAAGAACTGACCCGTCAGTTTCTTCCAGCACCTGACAGGTCAAGTATATTCTAGGGGGAAAGAACTTACCGGTCAATTTCTTCCCCCGCCTGACAGGTCAAGTATATGCTAGGGGGGAAAGAACTGACCGGTCAGATTCTTCTCCCTACCCGAAAGGTCAAGTACTTGCTAGGGGGAAAAGAACTGACCAGTCAATTTCTTTCCCTACCTAACAGAGCAAGTACTGTCTAGAAGGAAAAGGACTGACTGGTCAATTTCTTCCCCTACCTGACAGGAAAAGTACTGGTTAGGGGGGAAAGAACTGACAGGTCAATTTCTACCCCCTCCTGACAGGTCAGGTACTGCCTAGTGGGAAAAGAACTGACTGGTCAAATTCATTTCCACACCTGACAGGTCAAGTACTTGCTAGGGGGGAAAGAACTGACCAGATAATTTCTTTCCCTACCTGACAGGTCGAGTACTGCCTAGGGGGTAAAGAACTGACTGGTCAATTTCTTACCCCACCTGATAGTCAAGTATATGCTAGGGAGGAAAGAACTGACCGATCAATTTCTTCCCCCACCTGACAGAGCAAGTACTGGCTAGGTGGGAAAGAATTGACCAGTCAATTTCTTCCCGCACCTGACAGGTCAAGTATATTCTAGGGGGAAAAGAACTGACCGGTCAATTTCTTTCCCCCACCTGACAGGTCAAGTATATGCTAGGGGAGAAAGAACTGACCGGTCAATTTTTCCCCCACTTAACAGAGCAAGTACTGACTAGAAGGGAAAGGACTGACTGGTCAATTTCTTCCCCCACCTGACAGGTCAAGTACTGGTTAGGGGGGAAAGAACTGACTAGTCAATTTCTTCCCCCGCCTAACAGAGCAAGTACTGGCTAGGGGGAAAGAACTGACCGGTCAATTTCTTCCCCCACCTGACAGAGCAAGTACAGGCTAGGGGGGAAAGAACTGACTGGTCAATTTCTTCACCCACCTGACAGAGCAAGTACTCACTATGGGGGAAAGAACTGACCGGTCAATTTCTTCCCCCACCTGACAGGTCAAGTATATGCTAGGGGGGAAAGAACTGACCGGTCAATTTCTTCCACCCACCTGGCATGTCAAGTACTGGCTAGGGGGGAAAGAACTGACCGGTCAATTTCTTCCCCCACCTGACAGGTCAAGTATATGCTAGGGGTGAAAGAACTGACCGGTCAATTTCTTCTCACCACCCGAAAGGTCAAGTAGGCTACTGGCTAGGGGGGGGGGGAGGAAGAACTGACCGGTCAATTTCTTCCCACAGCTAACAGAGCAAATACTGGCTAGATGGTAACGGACTGACTGGTCAATTTCTTCCCCCACCTGACAGGTCAAGTACTGGTTAGGGGGAAAGGACTGACTGGTCAATTTCTTCCCCCTCCTGACAGGTCAAGTACTGGCTAGTGGAGAAAGAACTGACTGGTCAAATTCATTTCGCCACCTGACAGGTCAAGTACTGGCTAGGGAGGAAAGAACTGACCGGTTAATTTCTTCCCCTACCTGACAGGTCGAGTACTGGCTAGGGGGGAAAGAACTGACTGATCAATTTCTTACCCTAACTGATAGTCAAGTAATGCTTCGAGTGCGGGAGGTCGTGGGTTCGATCCCCGGCCGCGTCATACCAAAGACGTGAAAAATGGTACCGGTAGCTCCCTTGCTTGGCGCTCAGCATTAAAAGGGAAACTGGCCTCTTCTCTCATACCCTCGTGACGATTGATTCCATCAGGAATGAGGTGTCGAGAGTGATTAATATAAGTTGTAGAACTTCCTTCACAATCGACCTAAAATAAATTATGTATAAACTAAGTAATGCTAGGGGGGAAAGAACTGACCGGTCAATTTCTTCCCCCACCTGACAGAGCAAGTACTGGCTAGGTGGGAAAGAACTGACCAGTCAATTTCTTCCCGCACCTATCAGAGGAAGTACTGGCTAGGGGGAAAAGAACTGACCGGTCAATTTCTTCCCCCACCTGACAGAGCAAGTACTGGCTAGGTGGGAAAGAACTGACCGGTCAATTTCTTCCCGCACCTAACAGTTCAAGTATATTCTAGTGGGGAAAGAACTGACCAATCAATTTCTTCCCCCACCTGACAGGTCAAGTATATGCTAGGGGGGAAAGAACTGAACAGTCAGTTTCTTCTCCCTACCCGACAGGTCAAGTACTGGCTGGGGGGTGGGGGGGAGAACTGACCAGTCAATTTCTTCCCTCACCTAACAGAGCAAGTACTGGCAAGAAGGGAAAGGACTGACTGGTCAATTTCTTCCCCCACCTGACAGGTCAAGTGCTGGTTAGGGGGAAAGAAGTGACTGGTCAATTTCTTCCCCCGTCTGACAGGTCAAGTACTGCCTAGTGGGGAAAGAACTGACTGGTCAAATTCATTTCCCCACCTGACAGGTCAAGTACTGGCTAGGGGGAAAATAAACCGGTTAATTTCTTCCCCCACCTGACAGGTCGAGTACTCGCTAGGGGGGAAAGAACTGACTGGTCAATTTCTTCCCCCATCTGACAGGTCAAGTACTGGCTATGGGGGAAAGAACTGCATGGTCAATGTGTTCCCCCACCTGACATGTCAAGTACTGGCTAGGGTGGGGGGGGGGGGGGAAGAACTGACCAGTCAATTTCTTGACAGGTCAAGTATATGCTAGGGGGAAAAGAACTGACAGGTCAATTTCTTCCACCCACCTAACAGGTCAAGTGTATGCTAGGGGTGAAAGAACTGACCGGTCAATTTCTTCTCCCCAACCGAATGTTCAATTAGGCTGCTGGCTAGGGGCAAGACTTGACCAGTCAATTTCTTCCCCCACCTATCAGAGCAAGTACTGGTTAGTGGGGAAAGGACTGGCCTGTCAATTTCTTTCCCCACCTGACAGGTCAAGTATATGATAGGGGGGAAAGAACTGACCGGTCAATTTCTTCTCCCCACCCGACATGTCAAGTTCTGGCTGGGGGGGGGGGGAAGAACTGACCTATCAATTTCTTCCCCCACCTAACAGAGCAAGTACTGGCTAAGGGGGGGGGGGGAGAACTGACCAGTCAATTTCATTTCCCTGCCCAACAGGCCAAGTACTGTCTAGGGGGGAAAGAACTGACCGGTCAATTTCTTCTCCCCACCCCACAGGACAAGTACTGGCTAGGGGGGAAAGAACTGACCGGTCAATTTACTTCCCCCACCTTACTGGTTAAGTACTGGCTAGGTTGAAAAAGAACTGACCAGCAGTAATTTCCTTACCATAGAAGAAATCAATTAAAAAAGTATTAACATAAATTAAAATAAGTTAGTTTAAAACATTTCTTTAATTTACACAAAATATGAAACATATTTCTTATATTATATGAAATTTAAATGAAACCCACTATCAAAAATAAAAAGCAGGCTAGTTAAGAATAACCAAGAATAACCAGTTCCATTTCCCTAACAGGGGAAAGAATTGACTAGTCCTGAAAATTGATGAGGGGGTGGGGGGAAGAATTGATAAGTTAGTCCCCCCGCCCCCGTAAGAATGATCAAGAGTAACCAGTTGCAATTGGAGGGAAAAAATTGACTAGTGGGGGGGGGGGGGGGGGGGGGTTGAACTGACGGGGGAAAAATCTGACCGTTACACCGGCTCTGTCGTGAATTAATTTCTTTAATACATATGTTTGGTTGCACTACTCAAGGGGAGTAATAACAACTCCTGACGCTAGTTTGGAGTACTTTTGTCTCAAAATCTGTGTTTAGTCGTACCCGGTAACAATATGGGGTCAATATGGGGAAAATATAATTGATTGCACTAAACTTATTCTAGCACATTTAGACAAATTACAGACTTTCCTGACAGTAAGGAGCGAAGTAAATTCGTATTAATGTATCTTTCAAACTTTTCAAATGGTTCGCCATTCTAAAAATGTGGAACACCGCATAATTTGAGCAATTCCATGAAAAAACTGCAGTTTTCTTAGCAGTAGATCCATGTTTATCAAAAGCAGTCATAACATTTTCCCCAACTTTTTAAATCACGAATGTCGAGCATGTTTCTTTGTAATAATTAGGGGAGACAACTGCCATTGAACCCTGCAGGTTACATACAACTATTTAATTACTGGTCTTGAAATGAAATGAAATAAACAGTTCGAGTTTTACTTAATGAAAAATATTAAAATGAATCATATACGCCAGCCATGTTGAGAGCGCAATGACAATGATGTGGCCATTGGTTTCACGCGCAGTGGGCGGATTAAGATTATGAGTTTTCGGCCCGGGCCGATAAGTTATAACAGTGCGTGGAAGCAATAGTCTACTAAGGATTCATTTTTGTTACTATACTTAGAAACAATTACTATATATAGAAACAAATGAATAATTGACCGTTTATAACGGCTTTTTGCTACTATTTATAGTAAGGTATATAACAAATATATTTTATGTACGTCACTTTTAAGACTTTAATCTAAAATACATAATGCTTACCGTTAACTGCAGCCATACCCCCTTTAATCATCAAAGATGAAAAGATTATAAAGCGGAAGTTGAAATTATCCGTTCCAACGGATTTAAACAGCTTTATCCGTAGTCGTCCGAACTCGGGCGATATATTTAGATAACCTTAACTTCGTTACGCCTTATGTGTTTTAAATGTAATAAGTGCTTACCATGAGAATACGTCGTGTCTGCATTCAATGATATCCGTCTTTATGCAGTAACAAAACTTTTCCAGATTTATCAGTATCGACATGTTGAATAATGAAATAATTACACTGTTTGAAATATTGATACGATTTAACATTTTTTACTAAATCCCTATCCATTTGGTACATGTATGTCACAGGGACGCGTGTCTGCTTGAGATATAATTTAAATGTCTGCTGGTCATGTTACAACATGACCTATTCTTCTATGTTTTAGTCCGTGTAATACTTTATGTTCATAGCGTTATAATTTAAATGTCTGCTGGTCATGTTACAACATGACCTATTCTTCTATGTTTTAGTCGGTGTAATACTTTATGTTCATAGCATTTTTAAATTATTCTGAAGTTATAATTCACCATAATGCAGTTTTCTGTCATCTTACGATACAAAATTATGTTTCTATTAACACAAGAACTTGAGGAGTCTGATGTACGTTTACGGGTAGACGTTACTGAACGCAACTTTGACTCTCAAAAGCAGACAAATACAGTCAAATGTGACTATCAAATCACTTTATCCTCAAACATATAATATATCCCTGCTACCCTGACTTCGTTTCCTGTTAAAATTGAACGTATTAAAATTAAAAAAGTTAATTTCCACTGTTACTGTGTTTTTAATTTAATATACTAATTTGATTGGATAGTTTCAAAACTAGGATGTTTACAAGTGCATATAATTGATTTATGTGTCTATAAATACAATCGTAAGCGAAGGCACTTCACATAAAATACTTAATATCTCCTGCAGAAGACTATTTACTTGGGTTTAGATTTATTTGCATGTCGTTGTTACAAGTACAAGTATTTATCCTATACCTTCGTGCGAAATAAGGGGTGTACTAAATTTTGCTTTATTATTTCAGTGACTAAATAAAGTTTTGCCGGACTTCTTTTAGGACGTTTAAAACAGATTTTAGGATAAAAAGAACATTAGGTTACTGTCTTAAAGATTTAAACTTGTTTGGTTCGTCTACGAAAAAATAAAAGTCACGGCTTATGATTTTGATTGTGTTGGGTCTTTTCTTCATTCGGGGTTTGTCTGCTTTGTTCAAACCAAAACACAAGTTAATAACCAAAGATTGTGTTAACGGGATTCGAAGCCCACTCCCACTCGATTGGTAGTTAATCGGTTTTATCCTATACTTCGTCTCTCGTCACATTTGATCGTTGATAAGAATGACAAAGCTACAGGAAAATGCCTTTATGTTGTTAACCTTATGCTGAAACGAGTTGCAGTTAAAAGGTAAATAAGACAAAAGCGATGTACTTTATGATACAGACTTTACACGAAGTATCAGGTTCAAACCAGTACTCTTACAATAGATGTATTGTATTACCGGTTAGGGTGTTATAGTCAACGCTATTAAGTTTCGTTATACATCTAACATTTGTATAATTTATTTCCTTTACTATATAACTGATACCAAACAAACAACTTAACACAAATAGCTTTCAAAGATGGTGGTTTACTACTGTTCATATAACAAATCAAAAGCACAATAACACAATACATCAATGGAACGCCTTCAAAATATATTTAGTCAGAAATATACTAAATACTGACGCAATCAATATGCCAAAGGAAATATAACACATACCGGACTATTTATGAACACTTGCAATAAGGCAGAATACAGAATGGACAGTTCATATCTAATACGACAAATACTTGTCATATTATCTTAATCTTCACGCTTTTTTGTTTTATTTATTTATTTATTTAACTATTTATTTATTTGTTTTTATTTTTTATTTCTTCTAAAAACTACCCAGAAAGACAGGTTAATCGTATACTGCGAGCCGGCTGCCCCGACCCTCCCTTTTTCATAATTCTTATAATATTTTTATATATGAGAGGGGGTGGTAGGGAGAATCCGAGGCTCTGACTAGCGAAAAGGCTCTCTCCGTTCCCTGCTTTCCGAGTATTTACTTATATCTTATTAATATTTCCAGTAGATAAAGCAAATGTGCCAAACTTAACAAAAACAATACAAAAAACTGGTTGATGTCCATGAACTGTCATCCAATTATAAATCGATGAATTTCTTACAGAAATATTCAAGACGTAATCCCTATTTATTAGGTTAAGTGCACAAATTTATCTATCTATCTTTGTATACGGCTAGACTCCCCTCACGGGTATAATAGCCGGGTTGCGCGTCACAACCAGATAAAAGTTGGTTTAAAAGCAGTGAAAGGAAGGCTTCAAAAATGAAGATAGTGAGAGGGAAGATAAAAGTGTGAGAGTGTTAAGTAAGACGAAATATTCACAAGTTAAAAGGGGTTAAAAACATCCGCTTTGTGAGTTCAGGGGCGGTAAGAGAGGAGAAAGGGGTCAAGACATCGTTTGAACCCCTCAAGGTCAGGCTGGAGTACAGTTTGAGAAGGCAGGTGGTTCCACAACACGACAGTATAAGGGAAGAAGGAGTATTTGAAATAATTTGCTTCAGTATGGACTTGACGGAAGGAGAGTTCATGCATATGCCGCGACATTCTCACGGGCCTTTCTAAGTAAGATGGAACTGGTACCGCAACTAAACCATACATGACCTTATAAAACAAGGTCAGTCGGGCTAGGTCGCGTCTGTCCTGTAAAGTCTGCCAACCCAACTCGTTCCGCATACTGGTGACACTGTCATAGGTAGAATAATTATTTTTAACCCATCTAACTGATCTTTTTTGAACTTTTTCTAATTTATCAATGTTGGTATCTGTGTGGGGGCTCCAGACTGTAGAGGCATACTCTAATTGCGGTCTTACCATGGTCTTATAGGCTGTTTCCTGAATATGTTGGTTTGTAGTCTGGATATTTCTACGTAAAAATCCTAATGTTTTGTTTGCATTGAATGTTATTTGCTCTATGTGTTGATTCCATGAATGGTCTTCAGATATATTGACTCCAAGATATTTCGCACTGGGTACTGATTCTAATATTTGGCCATGTAAGGTGTAATTGAATTGAATTTTGTATTTGGTACTTTTAGATATATGAATGACGACACACTTACTTGGATTGAACTCCATCTCCCAAGCATCATCCCACAACACAAGTTTACCTAGATCCTGTTGGAGAATGGAACAGTCTTGCCTGTTGTTGATCGCAAGGTAAACGGCAGTGTCCTCAGCAAAAGGACGAACCTGTGAAGAGAGAGATTCAGGAAGATCATTAATATAAAGAAGAAAGAGAAGAGGACCAAGTACTGAACCTTGGGGGACCCCTGATGTAACCGGGACTTGATTTGATGATTCTCCACCCAAGACGACTTGCTGAGTTCTGCCTATGAGAAAAGAATGAATCCAGTTGATGGTTACGGTGTTAACACCATGTTCCTGAAGTTTAAAGAGAAGTTTTAGGTGAGAAACTTTATCGAATGCTTTACTTAAGTCAAGGACATTCAAGTCGGTTTGTTGTCCAAAGATGAGGTTTCTGGCTAGATGGTCCACAAGCTGCAGAAGCTGAGTCTCACAAGGGCGGCGTTCTCGAAAACCGTGCTGCAAGTCGTATAAGATGTTATGTTTATTAAAATGAGCTGAAAGGTTTGATGATACGATGTGCTCTAAAAGTTTACAAGAGATACACGTTAGTGAAATGGGACAATAGTTAGCAGGGTCCTCTTTGTTTCCTTTCTTGAAGATTGAAACAACGTTGGCTGATGTCCAAATATCTGGGAGTTTACCGGAGTCTAAGGATTTCTGAAATATGAGCTGCAAAATAGGAGAGATTTCATGTTTTAGAGTTTTGAGAACGAGAGGCTTGATGTTGTCCGGGCCTGCTGCTTTGTCAGAAGAGAGATTGGAGAGTAGCTTCTGCACCCCGTTAACACTGATAGAAATCTCTGGCATATCTGGGAATTTCCTGAAAAATGAAGAGATAGAAGAGGACATGTTGCGGGAAGCTGAAAGGCAAGACTGAGAGAGTGTTAAAGGGGACATGGGAGTAAAAACAGATTAGAATTGTTGATTCAAGATGTTTGCCTTGTCTTTGTCATCGGACTTAGTAGAGCCTGTAGATTTGTCGAAAAGAGATGCGATGCCAGTAGCGTCTTGTTTGGCATTCTTGATGAGGCTGAAAAGTTTCTTAGAATTGAATTTTTTAGTATTGTTGTTGTCTAAATCTTCAGGTTCTTCCTTGTTTCCTAAAATATATTCAAGGTAATTATTATATAAGATCTTGATTTGACATTTAATTTCGTGCTTCAAATTGAGGAAGGCTGTTCTGATCTTGCTACTCTTATCTCTCCTGGATTTAAGATATAATTTATGGCGTCGCCTCATCAAACGTTTGATGGACTGCGTAATCCAGGGTAGTGATCTCTTGCCGCTGATCCTCTTGGATGGAACGAATTTGGATATGTCCTCCGTAATAGCATCTGAAAATAATAACCAAAGTTCATTTACATTTTTAGAGTGGTGATTTTGAAGGATGTTATTTTGACTTGACCCATGTATTCTTTAAAACCGTCCCAGTCAGCCTTTCTGTACAGAGGAACTTCTCTTGGAGGTTGTCTTAGTTGTTTGGGTTTCATATCTGCAATAAAAGAGATAATTTTATGGTCAGCAATAGCTGGAAGAGTACAAACCTGGTTAATGAGGGTATAATTTGAAGTCAGGAAAAGGTCTAAGGTGTTTTCTCCTCTAGCGGGTTCAGAAACCATCTGAGTAAGGTTGAAATCTGAAATAAGATCTAAGAAATATTCGTATAGGTTTACAAAGCTACACCCGGGTTTGATTGATGGGTTGTGGTCTTGATCCCAAGAAAACTTTGGATAATTCATGTCGCCTAGGATCCAGATGTTACCCTTTAATTTCCTGGTTAACTCTAAGGACTTCCTAAATTCCTCGGCGCTTTTGGCATCATTTTCTTTTGGTCGATAATATGCTGCAATATAAAGAGGCTTACATTGAAAAATATTAATTTTTACCCATAGAATTTCGCAGTCGGTCTTAAGCTGTTTCTGTTCCGTTGCAAGTATGTTGTTACGGACTAGGATGAAAACACCTCCACCTTTGGTTGTTCTGTCCTGACGAAATGGAGTGTAACCTAGGTGATCGGGAAAAAATTCAGAACTTCTATGATCATTTGTGAGCCATGATTCTGTGCCAACAAGTATATGTGGTTTATGGTGGTCAATGCATGCATGGAGTTCTGCCTTTTTGTTTACAACGGACTGGAAGTTAACTAGCAGAGTTTTCAATTTTGGAAATTTGCCAAAAGGATGACGGTTGGCTGGCGTCTTGATCCGTTGTTCAGTTTTAGTCCGAGACTGGGTATTTGTCTTGTCTTACAAATTTGTGATAACTATTACCTGACTTATTCTTACCAAACGAAGTATATCCGTGTAGATCAACTTCCTGTTCTGTCAGTGCTCTTCAATACTGGCATCATTTTAAAATGTTTGGTTCTATCAATTGTTGGCAACACTGTTCCACCAAAGGTCGTTTATATACCAACCGCCAGTTACTGCTTTACATATGTTTTGAATCATTGTTGTGTAATGCCCTCGATACTTTGTGAGACGCAGTAATTTCTACAATATCTGAATTTATCGCCAATATTTACTTCATATGACTTGTTTCTTGCCAACCGTCACTCCATATTTGTAACCAAACGATTATGATTAACGATTATAAAATTATATTGTTTTCCACTTTCACTTTTAAACCAGTTTTATACGTACATTTTGTGAATCTCCTTATACAGTATAAAGGATGACATAATCTCCTGTTTATCTTGCTTCTTTGATAGTTGTAACGTTCATTACCACCAATATCTTACGTGAAGCTCATTAACCCTAGTTTAGAAATTTTTAAAGCAACGCATATTTCATTTTTATCTGTATTCTAAGTCGAGACAAATTTCCTGCTTCTTTATCATTTTCTTAATTGGAGCATTTCGGATAAAGAAAACATTTAATTAATGATTTAATTGAAAATATTTATCATGCCCAAACCACACTTGAACTCAACTCTGATTATAGCATTTACATGTTCTTGCGTCTCTTTTCGTCTCACTGTGTATACCTTTTGCACAATTTCTGTTGAGAAAAAGTCCCTTCGGAAAAACTACATGTACTATCACTTCATACATCGTCAGAAAAAATAAAAACAAATAAAAACAATATGGCTAACAGTTTTCCGCGGACTTTATACACATCTCTCATCTTTTTGACAATACCCTAAAGCAAGAGACATCTTTACTTGCGTAGAGTTTTATAGCCTAATCCTTACCTTGTCAATGGTTCAAGATGTGCATGGTATTTGTGAAAAGGCACTTAATGCTTTTCAGTCTCTCTTTAGAGATTAGTCCGCAGCTTTTATTATGTCTTTAAATTGCAATTTATAATTTATTGTTTTTATACATGAATAACTTGGTACCAGCAATTTTATGACATTGTTTCATTTATCTGCTCATGTTTGGTTATTTTTTTGTTCTGTTATGAAATGAAAGTGGTTAAAAGTTTTAGAGACTTATTTGTCTGTTACATGGTGGCAAATTTTGACTGTTCGTTTTCGATTAAATTTAGTTCTCTGAAATATAGCTTTTTATGTGGAATAAAGGTGATAAAATACAGAAACTTTGGCCTTAAATTGTCCACCTTGCTGTAGCTGAATGAGTATTGGGAGTTCAATACAAAATACTTCTAGTTTGTTCTTTGTTTTAAATGGAGCGACAAGTGTCTTTTTTCACAACTGGCATTGTAGACTGAAAACGAAATTAGGTAGTTTAACAGAATAAATCGCAAAATACATACATACGCAAGCACACACGCACACACAGACACACTGATGAGGAGTTTTGTTTTGGAAGCTTTGCCATTCCTTAAAGCTTTGCCTTTGTTTTCCCCACAAGATTGATATGAAAACATGGAGAAATAATAATAATATTATGATATTTGCGTGTAATCACAGGACACTATATTTTTCCGTACAATTCTAGAATTCCGGCCCGTTTCTCATAAATCAAGTTTTTTGGTACATTCAAACTCGTTTATGATTACAAAGATGTGGTGTGTAATATTGAGAAAACAACAATGTTACAGTATACATTTTATTAGTTTTGAACAGTTCAATTGAAATTTACATCAATGGGAATGGGGATATTGGTATGATATTGTGACTTGCATTGTTTCTCATATATTTATTTACACTCCGATTCACATTTCATGTAGGGGAAAGAACTCTAAACACCTTGTTTGAATAAAGAAACCATAGCTTATATAAAACGTAATCTTAATTCTACATCCGGGTTTCTTAATGCATGATTTAGACATTTTCGAACAGAATATAATGAAATAGAGATAAAATAGATAGAGATGCTTAATTTAACTTTCTTTCTATCGTTGGTTCCTATATTTGTGATTTGAAATATATGATATTGATATTACATGTAAAAGAACCACATGTCAATAGAAATGCTACAAAGGGTACAGCTCGGCTCATTTTTGGCAAAAAAGACATCCGTGGCTGATTGGCTAAGGCCGCTGACTACCCCTCAGCGCCGTGTGGTGGAGGAATCTTTTGTAGTGTGTGCCTCTTTAAGTGATGAAGTCATCAAGCAGGCTTACGGAAATCCAATACGGTAAATGACACTTTTGCGAAATCAGCCAGTCAAGTTGCTGATATTGCTGACCGTATAGATATACTCTTTTTAAAAAATATATTGAGTCCGTTTTTAAATAGTGTAAGCGAGTAATAAGAACAGGGCGTAGTCGGGGTGTATTAACGAACATATGAATAGATCTACTAACATGCTGACTGTAGTACACGCATAGGCTCGAGTAATGTAAACAAGAAAATAAACATGTTTAGTTTGTGTTATTGAAAGGTCATGTGAAATGGGAAAGCTAGTCTTTGATACATAATTGTAAGGTAAAACAAAACATAATTGTGTCATAACAGAAAATAAGTCTAAAAGGCCTTAAAACAGGATGATAATAAAATCTAGAATAAAATTCTTTGGAAGCATAGTACGTAACCAAGCAAAATTGTAGTAGACTTGGTTAACTTGAGTTTATTTGTTGACGAGAGGACCAGTAAATATAAGAACACAAGTAAGTGCAAGAGTTCAAAAACACCTAATTTCTTTTTTCCCCACCAATTGTTGATCTTTTATTGTTTACTGCTCGTTTGAAAACCGTAATGTGAAAAGTAAAACTGGAAGTCATCTGTAGAAAGCAACGCAACCCGGAAACATACAGAGGATATTTGTTTGTTTCAATGTAATACCGAAATATCGTTTTACCGGGTGAAAGCCAATATTAGCACGAGTGGCGTAGAAACGGGTGAAAATATAAGCTCCGGTGTTCATGACTTTCGTACAAGTAACAAATATGTTTTGTATTTTCACTCTGAAATTCCCAGATATATATAACTGCACTTAACTATACATGTTATAAGAGCCTTCCACAGTTTTAGTACTCAGATTGAAAAGTCAGTGGCTCAAACAGTATACCGTAGTTTGTTGATAAAGAATTCGATCCTACATGCATAAACGTGTTTGCGTTTTGTTTCAAATCTATTTTTAAAACTGAGGTATGTCTTTGTGTAGTTTTAAAAGTGGTATCGTTTATCAGTGTGCATTAATTCATATCTTTACACATTATTGATCGTAAAGTTATATATTACATCTCCATTTACTAACATTATAACATGCAGTCTTCTTAACTCCTGCAACTACATGGTTCGAATTGTTTGTATTTATCTTAAAATGTCTTAGGACTTTTCATTTCTCTTCGTCATTAACTTTGTATTAAATTTATAAAACAAAACGATACTGATTGTTTGCAAATCGTTAAATAATTGTCAGCCATGTCTGAGGCTACTGGAGACAAATGAGTCTGCGTTTGCGACCAGTGCAGATCAAAATCAGCCTCAACAGCTCACTCAGACTGATCATGGTCTTCTCTGATCGCTATTCAATCAGTAATTTTTCAGTGAACAGCCCTCCGAATAATATATGATGCTACCTAAATTGAATGATTGACCAGACCATTTTAGAAATTAAGCAAGCTAAAGTCTGGCTTGTTGCCTAGTAGCGTCGATAAAAGATTTAAGACTAAAAACGGATCATATCCGTATATAAATATTTAATAGTGATAACCATATGTGTTATGATATTCATCCATTTAACATATTATTACGATGTTTTTTAGAAGTTGTAGATAGCGAAGAATCCTACAAGGAAATTAGGATTGATGTACGCTAAGGCACAGGATTTCCAATGGTTTACACAATCAACCGCAAAATACATTAATTTTAAAACAATTTTTTAACTACTTTACAAATTGACAAAACAATGTTTAATTCGTCTAAATGTTCACAACCAAATAGTGTGTATCAGATGATAGTACAATAGTCTGTATCACCCTGACCTAGATGTTGTGTCTTTTATAGTGATTCAGTTATAGTAGAATGTCATACTTCTGAAACAATTTTACTGGCTGCCAATATCACAATGGAAACTAGAAAGATATAGAAAGATGTGTAGATGTCTACTAAATCTTCAAAGCATGTAACAATAACGACACACAAGCTCCCCGAGTCAAAAACTTGTTGTAACTATTTCTCTGCATTTCTCTGTATTTTTAAATCTGTATCTTAAGATTAATACAATATCATAGTATTGAATAAAAGCGTTTATGAGAACAATGTGTCATAAATATGACATGACTCTTGATCTAAAAATACACACTGTCCCCGTTACGCTTATCATCAGTCATTCAGCTCTGATCATTGTTGAACAGACGAGAACAAAGAGAGAAAATAATATCGATAGTGCATTTAAACTTTTGTTTAGTCTATAACCGTCATATAGCTATTTTGAAATTTTATATTCATATACTTGATCAAGTAAACAATCCCTATTATATCATGAAATAAGCCAATCACATGCTAGAATCATGGAGACACCCATTCATATCGTCTAACGTGCATGTACAACATAACGTAGCTAACACAAGTGGAGTGAATTTGTACACACATATTTTTAAGTGTGTGTGTGTGTGTGGGTGTGTTATCAGGCCGTTATTACATGATAATAACTCATTTAAGAACTTACTTATTAGGAGGATATATTTAAAAATTGAATTGGGACAAGGTAGGTATACCAACAAGAACAGGCTAAATCTGGTGGTTGTGACAGGAAACAAAATGGCGTTTCAGTTCCAAAAAGAGGAAAATATGTATAGGGAGGATTTGAATGAAGTTAAACTAGTTCATGACAGAACAATTCGAATCAATGTTGAGATAAAAACGTATCAAGGATTGAAGTATGGGAAATATACACTTACCAAACGTCAAGTACATTAAAATATATAGCATATGGACTGGCGGAATCCGTTGTAAGGTTTTAAACATACTTTCAAATCTAAAGGGAACATATAAGTGGGTAGTAAAATAGTTAAATTTCAATTTCATTTGATAGTGAATTTAATTTTTGTTTCATTGAATTTCATTTTTGATATTCAGTTATTACTACTTGTTTCTATGTTAATTCAGTTTTGTTAGTATTCGGTATGTTTTACAGAAGAACTCGTTTTATGACGTATACGTCGTAAACTGTTTTGGTTTGAATGTAAATGTTTTAAAACTACTGATACATAAAGGATAATAAGGTATCCGTTCGTGTATGTTACAGACAGATACAATAAAGCAAAAGCATTGCAGTAAAGTTAGATTTGAGAAAAGACGTAACTATGTCTTCAGAAAGTTCTACAACGCGTATTTTTAATGATAAAGAACGCGCTTTTTGTATAAATTTTAACATATTTTTGTTCTTTGCTGTTTGTTGTAGCTGACGAAGCTTATTTGGAATGAAAAGGAACAACAATTTGCTAGACCTCAAAGAACAAAATGCATGTCATTTAGTCGTGTACGAGCGACTTTAATTGTCAAGTGTTTCAAGTGAAAAGATGAATGTGCGAGCAGAAAAATACAGAAACATGTAAGTGACTACTTGCACCATTTTTTCAAAAGTCAAAGCGAGGTTCAATTTGAATATTACAAAAATAGAATTTGGAATTCCGGTTTTATCCGAGATATTCCGAGATTTGTAATTGTTACTTCCCCTTTGTTATGATGGCAGCCATGTTTAAAGAACCGACTGATAAAGGTGATATTGTTTTAGGATTTACTCCATCAAAAGGTCATTATTATTCAAATATCAGTTCTGCAATGTTACTTTATACCTCAAGCAAATTCAACCGTGAACTCATCTACCTATTATGCAGCGAAACGGTGTTAATCCATCGTTTTCTCCCTCGTCCCACCCATCTTAAATTCTCAGACATCTGAAGGCTAAAAGAATAACATGTGAAATACCTCACATATCAATTACTCTCCACCTCCCCTTCATAAAGTTTTGTTATTATTTAAGTAACTCGGTCAGTCCCTGTTTCTTTGGACAACACATCTGAGAAATCAGTTTCTTTGGACTACGACTAGAAATGCACTATTGGTCTTGTCCGTGAGTCACTGGCATTATGAATTTATTTCAGAAAAGAAAGACTAAATCCTTTTATACATGTGTATTTATATACACGATAAACACACAAAATAAGAATCAGGTATTTTCTAAAATCAAACCGAGAAAAGAAGTAGATTTCATGATTATTGATTTTATTAAAATGATTTGTTTGATATTTTGATATCATGCCATTATATATTTCTTACCACCTTACACTAGTTAGTCTTTTTCCCAGTTAAAATCATATTTAATGTTTAAACGTGTGTAACATTGAATGACATTCATCTATTATATTTTTATATAATTTCTGTACACTGTGAGATGCATGGCTCTTTGGCTGTGTTTGGGGTTGAAATCTATCCTTTAGTACAGAGAGAGAGAGAGAGAGAGAGAGAGAGAGAGAGATCTTCCACATTGTTAAAGGTTCAAAAACCAGTTTCTTGACTTTTTGCTACAGTTTTGTATGCAAAATGTAGTGAATCAGTCACTTTTTGTATGAAATAAGCCTTTCGAATAATTAAATACATAAAAGAAAGTAAATAAACCTCGGTTTGCTGAAATTTCCCAAACAGGAATTGGATATGAATATAAAACAACTAAAATACTGTTTTGAAATTTCGTTTAGACCCTCAAATGTAGTTTCAGTTACGCAGAATATATGGCTTCGACGTCATTATGTCCATTTTCACACGTTTTCGGTCATACAAAATTGATAAAGACTACTTATTTGGTTAAAGATATGGGCATATTCATATTGTGATTTAAGTCAAACTCTTCCACTTGCTGTCTTACCTTTGCTTCGTGTACATGTATAAACGTTTTCTATTATACAACAGGCTATCGTAAAGGGTAAAACTCTCCGTTTCTTTAAAACAAGAGAAATGGGATTAAATGAGCGTATACAGTCATACCACTTGAACTAAACTTTTATGGAGGAAATATATGAAATACCACAAAATAGCACGTCTTACATTTCTAAGCATACACAGACATATTTACATTACGTTACTTTTCTTCTTATTAATAACTGAAGATGAATATGAATATAATCATTTAGTTCGGAATAAAGAGATACTGGAAATGTGGAACCTGACTCAATGATAGTATATAATGTAGAAATTGTTAGTTTCAGTTATGTTCTTCTTTAAAGATGCATGTACATCACTCGAGGAATGTTATTAATTCCTCTTGTGTTTACAGAGTTATCATGTTATATAAATCAAAGGAAACCTAAAATAAATAATACAGCACAACAAACTCAAAGAGAGATGGTATTGAAAAGGCTGCAGCATCAAA
This sequence comes from Mercenaria mercenaria, assembly GCF_021730395.1. Classification (NCBI taxonomy): domain Eukaryota; kingdom Metazoa; phylum Mollusca; class Bivalvia; order Venerida; family Veneridae; genus Mercenaria; species Mercenaria mercenaria. The sequence continues at coordinate 59,954 of NW_026459825.1, forward strand.
ATAATATAAACATTACCTTGGATCTATGGAAGGGGATATCCGCCGCTTCACACATTTTATTAGTTGATATTTCAATATGCCAATTCATTTCCCCATGTTGTTTTTTATAAGTGCATAGTCCCTATTTGTATGTACATTAACATTATATCATTTTATATAGTCAATGTTTTTAATGAAATATTAAAATGTTTCAGTTATAAATTAATCAATGAATTTCAAATGCAAACATTTTAATTTAAATTGAGTTGATTGTTTTATAATTGCAAAATTCAATTTCATGTTACATTTTTGTTGTTTTCAAAACATTGTTTATATTTTGATACATCAACAGTACTTTAAAAAACAGAGGCATGGATATGATCTTATCTATGTGTCTGATAAAAACGAACATCATTCGCACAATGAAATGTTGATTATCAAACATATAATCGTCCTCATAATAATGACTGCAACAAAATAAGATTGTTCTCATAATAATTTTGATGTTATAAAACGTAGCCGAGAACCAGTCCTCATTATTACGACAGAGGTCGCCGTATAATAATTAACTGCTCCCTCTCCGGTGCAATGTCCATTTTCACCTCGTAAAAAACACCGCGATGAAACGTTCAAGCTTGCGAAATTTGACAATTTTGACCATATCTGAAAGGGTTTAGACCCGGCTCGAACCCCTGTGACCATTATATATACAGTTATCATACATGGTCTTGTAGGCATACGTCCTAGCTAAAGACTGAGACCCTGTTCCGGTACCTAAGGTAGCCCTAGGGGTCACAAGGTAGTGTTCGAACTTAGAAAGTCTGCCTATTTTGACCACGTCGGAAATAATTTCAATAAAGTTCGACCCTGTATCATCAACACATATACCCTTTTCATACATTGATGTGTAGTTATGGATCCTGGCTATCGATTGACACCATGTTCGAGTACATTGGATAGCCCTAGGGGTCGGGGCGGGTCCTATAAGAACACTATTTGGTCTTCTAACTACGTATTTGACCATGTCTAAAAGGTTATTGACCGGGTTCGAGCCCCTTTGCCAAAGAAATATATATATATTATAAATGGCCATATAGGTATGAGTCCTAGCTACCGAGTGAGACCAATTTTGAGAACTGACGTACCCATAAGGGTCAAGGCAGGCCATTTAAGGTCACCGGGAAGTGTTCAAATTTAGGAAATATTTTAATTTTGACCATGTCTGAAAGGCTTTAAACTCGGTTCGAACCCGTATGACCATGATATATACATGTATCATACATGGTCGTGTATGTCTGTAGGGTCGAATAAGGACACCGTTTTGTCTTCCAGCTTCGTATTTTGACCATGTCTAAGAGATTTTCGACCGGATTCGAGCCTTTATGCCAAAGAAATATACATATATCCTACATGGTTGTATAGGTGCAATTCCTGGCTATCGATTGAAACCCAGTTTTAGTACCTAGGATAGCCCTAGAGGTCAGGGCATGTCATATACGGCTACAAGATATGCCCCCAACATAGAAAATACGGCTTTTTACCATGTCTAGAAGGCTTTGGACCCAGTCGAATCCCCTATACCATGCATGGATGTTGGTAGATATCTAAGCTTTACATTCAAACTACTTACAAGTCCATTTGATGCCATCAGGGCTCAGGACAGGTCTTAGAATGTGACTAAATTTGTTTTATGCGATAGGATGCTGGCCAAGACTAAGCTGGCCCGAACAGGAGAGCCGTGCGAACTGGACTGCCTTAACTGTTTTGAAAAGTTCATATTTGGCCTACTTCCTGTACCTTTTGGCTTGCCATTTGATACAAAGTATAATTTATTAAAATCGGACATAAGGTTATGAAGATATGACTCTCCGACAAGGTCCATCCCTTCAAGTTTTTATTTGCAGTTATTAACGCAAAATAAATATATTATATAAGCATGTTTCCTTATTTTACGGCTAATATTTTACAAGTCAAAAATGCCAAAGCTCAGCAAATGTTCCCGACGGCGTGTCCGTCAGGGAAAAATGATTTTCATATTCGTTTAAATGATAGTTCCAACCGTACTTGATAAAAGAAATTTCAGTTTGATATCTTGTTCCCAACGCTTTTTATAATAAAATGAAATTTTCGAAAAAATGCGACAAAAATTACCGTTACACGGTCCCTATATCAAGTCTACAGATTGTACAGACTGGCAAAACTTACCTGAATCTATTTATTTTCATAGAAATAATAGATATAAACTAAACCGTGTTACTTTAGTTGCTGAGATAAATAAGGTATATTAACCGGTTTCTTTCTACGTTTGGACCTGACACCCAGGCGACCCTTAGGATCGGGTTTGAACCTTGTGCTATACCTATATGAAATAGTTATTGGAAATTATTAGGCTACAGATACACGTAACTTTTATTATGATATCTTTAGTAAGTTTGCCGTAATATTTGATTGAAAATGACCATTTAAAAGAAATATGATTTCAGGCCCGGGGCCCGAACCCCTCTAGAGACCGGTCTGACCCAACCAGGGGATTCTGAATATCTTTATTGTGTAGTATTTAATAATAGCTAAGCTAAAAATGTCAAACCCTACGAGAAAAATACAGGTTTTGACACTTTAATTTCGATTTCAAAAATTCGATATCAGAAACATATCCGACACCCGGACCCTAGGGGTGAGAGGAAAAATGTTCGAATCTGACCGTAATCTTTTGCATATCGACTCCGTAACCCCTGCGAGATTTTGCCTGGGTGTGTCCATCATTTAAAGCCCTTTAGAGGAAAATATATCATTTTATTTGGTAGTCTAAGAGCTGAAAAATGAGATGGTGAATAGTGAAAATCAAGCATACTTAAAATGACAAAGTTAGCAAAATAACTTCTTAATAATAATTAAAATAATTGCATATTAAGTACTTTAAATTAATTTTGACTCAACGGTTTTCATATTGATAGCATAGTTAGCAAATTGAGTACTTAATTATTATTAAACTATTTGCATATGAATTCTTATGACTGAATTATAAGAATCATTTTAATTTTCATGGGTTTCAACATCAAAAGTAGTGTTATAATCAAAATATCACAATTTACATATAAATAGGGATAACGCACTTCTAAACAGAAACATGGGAAATGAATTGGCATATTGAAATATCAACAACTATAATGTGTGAAGTGGCGGATATCCCCTTCCATATGGATCTGTTATGTATGCTATAGTTAACTTAGGTGTAAAGCTTTCACAGTAGGATTTCACTTTTGAATTTCAGCAAGTATCTGCAGCAGTTAAGGTATTGTTTGTCATTTAGAATTATCATTAATCAAATTAAAGCAGTACATACACGCAATGTCTAAATTCTGAATGAACCAGATTCTTATGACTTTTCTGTTTGCAAATGATTGGGTACAATTTATCTCTTCTTTCAAAGAATATTTTGTTTGTCATTTCTTGTGGAAGTGAGACTTTGGAACTTTAGAATTACCATTTAACCTCGATTTATAATAAGCTGTCTTGAAATCTTCAGCAGAAACGATACCAATAACGCTTAGACACCCGTTCTGGGGCAGGGATGTACCCCCGCTTTACAGAAGTAGATAATGTACCCCTTCCTCACGCACCACAAAAAAAACAAAAGAAAAAAAGAAGAAAAGTAAACATAAATGCAGTTTGATCAGTCTGATTTACACCTAGTTAAGAATGTTGATACCTGGAAAAATCTTTTGTTTTGCATTTTCCATGTGACAACTCTAAATGTATTGTATATGAAAGAAGGTAAAACTCCAGAACAAAAGACTGAAATCTATATGAAAATGGACAAAAGTGACTTACTCCAAAGAAAGTTTTTTTTTTTTTATAACTAAAACAAGGATATACAAAAAAAGTTAAGATGCGTCTCATATATATATAGAGAGATAGCCTTATGTCTATATAAAATTTATGTCGACATCATTACATTCATGACTTAATCCATCAATTGATCAATTTATTGGATAAAAAGTAATTCGTATCACATACTAAGAAATTAATAAATATATAAGATATGCTTACATAATGAAAGTTCCATGTCAACCGCACATTACAACGACAAAAAAAAATGAGTAAAATCCTATATTTCCATCATAGTCCTTAAAAATTAAAATCATTACACATAATCATATAAATAGAAAATGTATCACATCTGAACTTTTGAAAGACTTTAATCGAAAACTACATTAAAAATACTTCAAGACTAGACAGCAGTCTCGATTATAAAATTAATTGGTACGACAATTTTTGCCTTTAAGTTATCCATGCTCTGTCCTTATATCTTGCTAAATCATAGTAATTTTGAGAACATGGAATAATTGTTTTTCTCAGTTTTGATCTGGATATCATTTCATTATCTTAAAATGTTCTTTATTACTATGAGCCAAAGAATTTAAATTCAAATATTCTAGACAAACCTTATTAAGTCGTTGCGGATAACCTGCAATTAACCTTTGAAATTTTGAGTGAGACTATGGTAACAAAGGTCATGTTTTAATATCTTAGCATGGACTTATGATAATATTGCTATAGTGACACTGATAACTGGGGACACAGATCACAACAAAGTCTTTGTCTAGAGAAATCCCGAGGGAGTAAAAGAGAAGTGTTTAGCTTACGCAATTGCCATCACATATCATGCTCAAAGAAGAGCTTGATTAACATTTTTTGGCTTTAATAAAAAGAACGTAGAGTGGTCACCTTGTGATTTATGTGGAATGGTACATAATTAACTTAGATGCCATCTAAACCAGTAAACCACTTTTCTCGTTATACCGAGCCCCTAACTTCAGTATTACAGTATTTCAGTCCTTGCCAAGAGTAAATGTAGATTGCAAAAGATTTTTAATACAGTACAATACTCCAACGTTAAACTTTAAACAAGAAGCTGCGTTCAATAAACGCTTGATGCCCCCGGTGGCATCCTTGCCGATACATTTAGGCAACCTAAGTCCAAAACGAGGTCAAGTTCAAGGTCAAACTGAGGTCAGGTGATGTCTGCAGATGAGGAATAGTCACAGGTTACATCTGCATTAGTATCAAGTCATTCTAGTAAGGGGTATTGATGCTAGACGAAACGGTCCCATTTCGTTAACCAAGAGATGGCCCATATAAAGCAACCAGAGTCCAAAATGAGGTCAAGGTCAAGGTCAAACTGAGGTCATGTGATGTCTGAAGATGAGGTAAGGTCACAGGTTACATCTGCATTAGTATCAAGTCATTCTAGTAAGGGGTATTGATGCTAGACGAAACGGTCACATTTGGTTAACCTCGTACGGACGGAAGAACGGACGGACGGACAGGACAATCACTAAATGCCTCCCGCATCATATAGATATATACATCAAATAGAAAATAATCTAAGAATTCAACAATTCAAGCTTTCACATGATCACATTCGCCCTCAGAAATAGCCAGATACTTTCTCGTTGAGCCGAAACTTGTGATTTGTGTACTAGATCTAAAAAACTAACACCTTTTCTGAAAAAGTTTTTTTAGAATTAAGAACAGGTATACATATAACTGTGATTGAACATAAGAAAGTTTTACAATATATTATTTACTATTTCCTATAACAAGGTAATATACTACCCCAGTGTTTTTAAATAAGCAAATGATGTGCCAGTATTTTCCGTTGTGCATATCTTCGTGTAAATGTGAATAATGCCATTTTATTTTTACTCCTTCTCAATTGTCATATGCTTTGCAACAATATGCTTTAAATCTGTGTGACAGGAAAGGCCGTACCGGCGACAGTAACCATCAGAACAAATCAACACCCTTTACAATATTTACAAATTTATTTACATAAGATGATTATTAACAATGAATAGATATGAAAAGAAAAAAAAACTGATTATAAGAAAGAAAAAAAAAAGAAAGTTCAGTATCTCTAGATACAAAAGTTCTTAAATTCCATTCTAATTTCTGACTTTGACACAGTTCTTTAATTCAGTTTTTTGAACTTTAATTTAGCAAAACAAAACGTAGCTTCTAAATTCAAAATACGTCCTTTAAACCCGTGAATACGTTGATTCCGTGTTGGCTCCCTATGGTGGTAGGTGATTGCATCCCTGAGCTGACTTCAGGGGATAACAAAAATTATCGTCTCTGCGGTTTACGGCACAACCATGGGACGAAAGCTCTGCGCTGGGAATATAACATCCGGCGAGTGAAGACAAGTGAACCTGGGGCTTGGGTACTTCCGGGTTATTGAACATCACCAGGTAAAATCGTCTGGCGGAAGAAGCTAAATATAAACATAGGGAAAGGGCACCATAGCAAAACAAAAAAGTCAGGGCAAAAACTGCCCCTTTGGGTACACCCATACCTCCGAAGGCTCCCTAAAAAATACGTGCTACTTATACAAAATATATGTGCTACTAAGTTCAAACGCCCACATGATTAAATACGTCACTTATTACTTCCATTATTACAAAGATTACTTATTTTAAAAGACTAAAGTTAAAGTATGAAAAAGATATGAAAAGTATATGAGGGAAACATTATAGATACGGATATGATAAAACTGCAGCTATTATTTACAACTACAACTTAACAAAATTCAATATAAATCAAACGTTATATGATAGTTGGCACCATATAATATCTAATTTGCCGTACACTACAACGGACATTAATTAGATGTGCTATAGACTGGCACACAATTACAAATTACAATAATAATTACATACACAAGTACTAGACTTGCCATTTTGATTTATACATAACAATACAATGCAGTAATGGCGTTTCCATAATTAACAAAATGTTTGACAAAGTTTTTGAAACAGTGCTTTACAATTATCACGATACAAATTTCAGTACAAATTTTACATCTTTTATAAATGAAACATTTTAGATTCCTCTTTCGAAAAAATTTACAAAAGTCTGAAAAATTTAATAAATCATCCTGACATACCGAAACTAGCTAAAATCACATGCCGAAAGTAAATTTTTAACAGATTCTGTAGAATGAACAAAAATTTACCAATTAAAAATCGTAATGCAAAAATCATTTACAAAAATCTAAAAAATAAATTTCTTACCTCGATCGAGCATAAATTTCTAGCAGAAAAATAATTCAGACATAGATTCGTCTATAAAGTCGTAAGGGTGGTGTGCGAAAGGGCATATCTAGTCCAGTCATTTAAAGGATAATGTCCCGCCAATTACTAATTCATGGGATTCACGGCTAAGCCATGGACTCCGCTATTTGTGTTTCCACGGGATTCACGATATAGCCGGGGAATCTAATACTTTGGCGCGAATTTAAATGACAATTTGAGGCCCATTATAGTGGTTTTGGGGATAAAAACAAAATTATGAAGTTTATAAAATATCAACTTTCTTTTACTGAACAGAATTTTAATGAAATTTACATGGACATTTAAGTTATGAATACAGAAAAACATGAGAGGTTTTTTCATGCGTGAAATCTGACATTTACTCAATAACTCAAAAATTTACAAAAGATGATGCAATACCTGCATTTACACTACATATAAAATAGGGCCCGTTGTCAATTTGTGACACACGTCCCCCCTTAAAAAGGGAAAATTTATAATTTTCTTAAATGAAAACAAAATGACATACTGAAAATAACAAACAAACACACAAAAAAAAGACACTGTCACTATCTGTACACCATATATATAGCCACTTGTCTTACACTCAAACTCAAATACTGCGCCTACATTTTCTCTACCAGGAATTGCTCAAATTTTACTGATCCTATATGGTTTGTAATGCTAATGTCCTTTCTCATCAGCCTGGAATTGCTAAGTTTCGCTTTATATTCAAGTAAGTGAGCGGCTGATGATCTGTCTCTAAGACAAAGTCTTTACCGAACAAATACCGGTGAAACTTAGCTACTGCCCATACTATCGCTAAACACTCCTTCTCTATCCTGAGTACTTTGCTTCCCTAGGTAGCAATTTTCTACTAGCATACGTACAGGTAATTTTCTCCATCATTTTCCTGAAGCAATACTGAGCCTAAGCCTACATCTGAAGCATCTACTTCAATATAAAAGTCTGATCTAAAATCTGGCAACTTCAAATTAGGCGGACCCATTAAGCTAGCCTTCAAGTCTGGAAAGCCTTTTCTTGACTTTCACCCCACTCTACAAGATTTGGCTGACCCTTTTTCTTTCAAATCTGTGAGCGGAACTGCAATGGCTGCAAATTTGGGATAAACTTTCTGTAAAATCCAACTACACCTAAAATAAACGTATTGCCTTCTTGGTTTTCGGTCTTTCGGCATCCTGTATAGCCTGTACCTTTTTTTGGAACTGGTTCAAGGGTCTGAATCTCCTATCATGTGCCCTAAACATTCTAACTTCTGAAAACCTTTTAAAACACTTGGGTCGGTTTTGCTGTTAACTTAGCCTCTCTTAGTCTGGTTAAAAAACAGTAAGGGCTACTACATGTTCTGGGCCTTGTGATTGTATACCCAGGATATCATCTATGAAGCTATCTGAGTGCCCTAGGCCCTTTTCAAAACCTTCCGAATCAGTTCTACAAAACGTTGCTGGTGCGTTAACTATACAAAGGGCATCTTACGGAACTGGAAAAAACCTTTCGGGGTTTCAAAAGCAGTCATGGGTTTTGCCTTTTCGGGACAAAGGAACCTGCCAGTAACCTTTGCTCAAGTCTAGTTTAAAAAAATATCTATACTTAGATAGCTTTGAAAACATTTCCTCCATGTTTGGCATAGGTTCAGCATCGAAAACCGTCAGTTTGTTGCCCTGGCGAAAATCTATACAGAACCTTATACTGTTTTTCTTTTTTTCCTTATGAGGACAATAGGGGGGGAAAATGGAGCATTTGATGGTTCGATTACTCCCAACTCCAACTTTTATCTACTTCCTCTTTTACTACGGGCTGTGAATGAAAAGGAATTGGATAACCTTTACTCTTATCGGATCTGTATTTTGACAACTGAATATCATGTTCAACTAGTTAGTATTCCAGGAATACTGCCCAGTACATCTGAGAAATTTTCTAACAATCTACTACTTCCTGCTTACATTCTACTGGTAACTCTGGATTTACCTCTACATCTTTGTACGTTTCTGTACCCTGCTTTATAGGACACAAAACTATATCCTTTTCTACTCTACTCGAAAACTCATAAACTACTTTCATTCGGATCTAATCTGTCTAATCTCTCTGTTTCCTTCCCTACAATAGCTGCTCCAACCTTACTTAAAATACCCTTATCTGGTATTGACTTAACTATCATCCTTTCCTTTCACAGTACTGTTTCATGTTTTGCATGAAACGTTTTCAACTTTCCGTCTACATCTATCCTGTAATCTAGTCTATTTACTACCTCTACTACTACGTAAAGTGCCCCTTTCCCAAATGTAACAACAACTTATTATGTTTCGTAGGTAACAATACCAGTACCTTACTACCTGCCTTAAACCTCCTATCTCTAGCCTTCCTATTGTAATACTTCTTGTATTAGCACTACTTTTTTGCTAACTGTTGCTGAGCTATTTTAACACGTATCCTCCAACTTTTCTTGCAAATCCATAACATACTGGTAAGTGGTTTTAACCTCATCATTCTCCGTCTTCCCAGCCCATAACTCTCTTAGCACAGTTATCGGTACACGGATTGTTCTACCGTAAGTAACTCAAAGGGAGAAAATCCCATACTTTCTTGGGGACTTCACGGTAAGCAAACACATAGCATTCAAATACCTATCCCAATCTCTAGGTCTCTCACTACACTTACGCTTTCAACATTTGTTTTCAAACTACCTTTTAAACTTCTTACTAAACCGTTACACATAGGGTGATACGGTGTTGTAGTTAACTGCCTTAATGACAATAACCTACTTACTTCTGCCATAAGTTCTGACGTAAACTGCGATCCACAATCGGTAAGCTTTTCCCTCTAGCACTCCTAATCTACTGTACATATTTACTGTGCCCTGCTACTCTCTCAGTTTCAATACTAGGTAGTGCTAGGGCTTCCGGATTATCTAGTAGCAAAAATCACCATAGTCAAAATGTACCTGTTTTTCCTATCAGTCATAGGTTCGATCGGACCAACGATATCGACAGCAACTCTCTTAAACGGAGTATCAATCAAAGGCATTTTTCCTAACGGAACTTTACTTACCTACCCTTAGCTATAGTTTCGTTGACAAATACACATGACTGACAATACCTTCTAACCTCTGCCATTTTCTCCTGGCCAGTTAAAATTCGCCTATACCCTATCACCGTTTTCCTTATACCTAAACGGCCTGACAGTAACGAATCATGTGCAACTTTCATCACAGTTTCTCTAAGACATTTAGGTACAATCACTGTCTATTTTGTCCTAATTCTGGGCGGTATACTCTCTATATAACAATCTATTCCTTATCTCAACCTAACTGAACCTTTACCTCTACACTGCTTAATCGTACCTTCCTTAGCCTTCTTTCACATCAAATCTAAAGTGCTATCTTTCTGTTGCTTTTTTTAAGAACTCCTCTCTAGATACATCTAAAAATCTGAGACGGAACTTTAAGCTTTACTTGCTCTTAACTTTGGCTTGCGCCCTAGTTTCTACTGTGACGCTAAACTACTAAACTGAGGTTCTACAGCTCCCCCTACATTACCAATTATAACTCATTTGGTAGGATTATCTAAAAAACCAAAAGCCTCTACTGTACCTTGAAATACGGACAATCAATATCTATTCTAGCTACATCTAGCCTATGTTCACTCCCATCTATGTCTTACATCTAGGGTTTTCTCTAAAAACTGACTTGCTTCTACTAAGTTCCGTTTCAAATATCACACATGTACAACCTGTATCCCCCATAGCGTTACATCCCTCCATTACAAGTACCGGGTTTTGTAGGGCATGTACTTACCACTAAGCATACCTAACTCCTCAACATCACTTAGTTCTATAATGCTATTTCCCCTCTCTGACCTACTTGACTTACTCCCATCTCTATCTTATTTTTTTCCTCCCACCTCTACTCCTGATCGTTCACGACCTCTTACCTCTATTTCTACTTTCCTTTCTATTTCTATTCTCCCCTTTACTCTTCCTGTTCCTGCTCTACTTTCCTAACTCTGCTGTCTGCATTAGCATGTTACCGCCGTACTTTCCACTCCTAAGTAATATGAACTATGCCCTATTCGACCACACTTATAACACTTCAGTACACCAAAGGGTTGAAACCTCTACCTCTTTAGCACATTGCTTACTACCTCTATACTAGTGCTACATTACGACTAATAGGATACTGTCTCGAGGTGTTTCATATGGTTTATAGCTCCGGTCCTTATTGGTTCGATTACGACATACTTGGGACCTCCACG
>NW_026459826.1:0-71721 GCF_021730395.1 Mercenaria mercenaria
GATCCGACAGAATATTAAGGATCCCACTTCCGACACCAAAAATAATGTTACGCTATGGTCGATGTAGTTTCTATGTAAACTTCAATTGATGGAATCTATTTCTATGATTATGCTGACTCGGTATGGAGCAACTGGCAAATAGTTGTAGCCTGATTATAAGTGTTACACTATGGCTGAAGTATAAGCCCTTTGGGAAACTTATATTGACAATTCTTCTATAAGTATGTTAAACAACTGGAGGTACTATCAGGCTGGCCGGTTTTCTTGCACTTAACTACAGAAATTATCAACTCCTTTGACAGTTAAACTATAGTTTATTGAAGTAAGAATTTCAACAGAAACAGTTCATGTTCAGCTACAAACATCATTAAAAAAAACTCACACAATAATTCTGTAAATAATTCACAGTTCTCAAGAATAGTGTGATAATATTTTTACTTATAAGGTCTATAATTCATTAATGATAATAATCAAGCCCAGCCTCTGATAATTTTGATAACTGTCAGTAAGCTTCTAATACACAACTCAGAACAACAGTTAAATTTTAAAGTTGATCCAATGAAAAATAGCAGTTTTATTCAGCTAAGAGTTTAAAATGCTTATCAAAAGTTAAAATATTAAAAAACAGCAGGTAAAAAAACACAAGTATGACTATCTTTGTATAAAATTTGCTAGCCTTCTTTAAATATTTCTTTAAAATTATCTGACTATAACAACCGTTCAAGGCCAGAGATTTAAGATTGTGAACCCTGAAAACAGACAGAGTGGGGTATTTATACCTCCAAGACTTCACAAAAATTAGTGTGGAAGTGCACACTCCAAAGTGTGAGGATATGTGAACTCCACACAAATAAATGTGAACCCAGCTTCACACAAAATACTGTGGAGTTGTGGAAGCTGTGAACTGTAGACTGTTAGGAAACAAAAGCCAATAATTCTACTAAAACATAAAAGATCATAATAAATATTAATATGAAAAGAAAGAAAAATGAATAATCTAAATGATTATAACATCAAATTTCCTTTTAATTGAGTTTCTAGGAAGCATATTTTCTTTAAAGTTAAATGACATTTCTATATACAACAATGTAAACAAAGTCTAGGCAGTAGTTGCTAAGCAACTACCCACAATGCATTGCAAGTACAACAACAACAGCGTGTCTGCAAATCCAGGAAGTCAGCTGTTTCTAGTGATCTAACAAGAATTACAGCTTATATAAATTTATGAAGTAGGTGAGGCTGGTCTAAATCAAAAGTTCCAAGACCAAACTAGATAAATAATTACTTAAAATAGCCTGTAACCTTATAATAATTATACATTTAAGCTTACAGCCCCTTTCAGTAAAGTAGGTCACTGTACCTTGAAGTATTACATTATTGACCACCTGACATGGCTCCTGACCCAGTCTGTTCATAATCATGAAGATATTCAGTTAGAGATGGTTTTTTTATATATATATTATACATGACAGCTCATTAGTTAACATTTGAACGACTTAAAGATAAGAAGTAACTTAAATATTTCTTCTATTTGTTTTTTTTTTCTGTTATCCTCCAAAAGGGACCAAGAGTAACCATTTGAGCAATTTTGCATTAGAGGACTTTACAATGCCACTCCACACCAGGTTTGATGAACATCCGTCAATAGGTTCATGAGACCAAGTCATTTTAGGGTATTTATATTTTCCCCCCAGAGCCGCACAGACTTGCCCATTTTAACAAAACTACTAGTGGTGCTACTTACCAAGTTTGATGAAGTTTCATCATGATATTCAATTTAAGTTATTGTTTTGTTTTGGGTTTAACGCCGTTTTTCAACACTATTTCAGTCGTGTAACGGCAGGCAGTAAACCTAACCATTGTTCCTAGATTATGTACCAGTACAAACCTGCAAGTAACTGCCAAATTCCCTACATGAATTGTCTGAGGTGGAGGACAAATGATTTGAGACACAATGTCTGTTATCAAATAATCACGGAGAACATACGGGGATCAAACTTGCGACCCCGCGATCCGCAGACCAATGCTCTCCCTACTGAGTTAAGCGGGTAGGCTATTCATGTTAAGTGGATTCAAGGTATTCTTAAGACTAAGTCTCGAAAAGGTGAATCAAGGTATTCTTAAGACTAAGTCCCGAAAAGTTGGATCAAGGTATTCTTAAGACTAAGTATCGAAAAGGTGTATCAAGGTATTCTTAAGACTAAGTCCCGAAAAGTTGGATCAAGGTATTCTTAAGACTAAGTATCGAAAAGTTGGATCAAGGTATTCTTAAGACAAAGTCCCGAAAAGGTGAATCAAGGTATTCTTAAGACTAAATCCCGAAAAGTTGGATCAAGGTATTCTTGAGACTAAGTATCGAAAAGGTGGATCAAGGTATTCTTAAGACTAAGTCCCGAAAAGTTGGATCAAGGTATTCTTGAGACTAAGTATCGAAAAGTTGGATCAAGGTATTCTTAAGACTTAGTCCCGAAAAGGTGAATCAAGGTATTCTTAAGACTAAGTCCCGAAAAGTTGGATCAAGGTATTCTTAAGTCTAAGTATCGAAAAGGTGTATCAAGGTATTCTTAAGACTAAGTCCCGAAAAGTTGGATCAAGGTATTCTTAAGACTAAGTATCGAAAAGGTGTATCAAGGTATTCTTAAGACTAAGTCCCAAAAAGGTGCATTAAGGTATTCTTAAGACTAAGTCCCAAAAAGGTGGATTAAGGTATTCTTAAGACTAAGTCCCAAAAAGGTGGATAAAGGTATTCTGAAGACTAAGTCCCGAAAAGTTGGATCAAGGTATTCTTAAGACTAAGTATCGAAACGGTGGATCAAGGTATTCTTAAGACTAAGTATCGAAACGGTGGATCAAGGTATTCTTAAGACTAAGTATCGAAAAGTAGTATCAAGGTATTCTTAAGACTAAGTCCCGAAAAGGTAGATCAAGGTATTCTGAAGACAAAGTATCGAAACGGTGGATCAACGTATTTTTAAGACTAAGTCCCGAAAAGTTGGATTAAGGTATTCTTAAGACTAAGTCCCAAAAAGGTGGATCAAGGTATTCTTAAGGCATACAGACACTAAATAGAAAAATGGCGCGAAAAAAATGGTAGTCGCATAATGGCGGATACAAATAGTCCTCAGCTTTTTTGCTCTGTAGAGATATTTTCCTTATTTTCTTTGCAAGGTTTTTGCTAAAATCACATGACAGATCTATGCTTGACATGTAGGTAGCATTTTCATAATGAAATAACAACATGACAAAATTTTTCATGGAAACTTAGATCATACACCACCAGTATAATTTGGGGTCTCATTTATTAGCTGATTTTGCAGTTTGTGTGTTTGACTGAAATTATTTTTCTTGCATCAAACATGACCCCCACTTTTCTTTTGATTTTTAGTTAGCACTGACAACATTCTTCAAGAAAATGTAGATTACAGACATGTAAAATGGGTCCTGATGTGTGCTGCGGTCATTGGAAATAGGTCAATTTTATATAGAATAAAGAACAACAACTATTTAGTGTGTTATAACCTATAAGATGACATTGGTAAAAAATGAAATCTGGCCAGATGGTGGTGGAAATGGGCTAATTTGATTAGAATTTGATAGAAAATGAAATATTTATTGCAATTTTGTTGAAAATGAGGATAAAACCCAAAAATATCACATTTTCACTGTTTTGAGAGTATTTTTTTCAAAAACTGCATATTTATAGGCTACTGATTGCTATTTTCTGGCCATCAGAGGTAAAAGTGAACATATTTAACAGTTTAAATGTGTAATTTGCATGCAGATCAGAGTAGAAAATGCCAAAACAGGGCAAAACAAGGCTGCATTTAGAGTAACTGCTTCAAAATTATGTCGCGACAGCTATTTTTGACAAAATCTGATGCTTTGTCTTATGGTACTGAAAATGCCGTAAAAACTTGGAAACTGTTGATATCAAGCTAAAACCTTGTATTTTTTCATGCATTTGGGTTTCTTGTACATTTCAAATGAAACTGGCACATTGTCAGAGAAAAAAGTTTTTCTTATAGACTGAGTCCCAAAAAGGTGGATCAAGGTATTCTTAAGACTAAGTCCAGAAAAGGGACTGACTGCATGTCTCCATTTCAACAAAAGTTTGAGATGACATTAAAATGGGACAAAGTGCCCCCCACTTTCAAATATATTATTAAACATTTATAAGGATGCTACCGACAAAGTTATATTGAGATCCATATAGCACTGGGAGTATTGACCGGAGCGGATTTAATAGGTTAAAACCGCTGGTTAAAACCGGGGACGGTTTAACTGCCCAACATTGTATAGCAGTTCATGAAAATAACTCATCTGACCTTGTTTTTCTCCTGCTTTCAGTCGTGACAGCCCATAGGAGCTAATGTGACCACTTCAATTAATGAACTTGATATGCATCCATTCCAGGATGCCAGTGGAATTGTTTAGGGTAATCTGACCAGTAGATTCAGACTAGATGATGTTTAATTTAACGTTTTGAACTAGGACCAGGACCCCTGACCATCCATGTAAACAAGTATGTCAACCTAGCTCAGGTGAGCTAACAAAATGGGCATAATGGATGTAAATCAATCCTGTGGTACAAGACATGCCTGATCCTTTCTGGAAGATGGTCAGACATGGATAATGTAGGTGAAATTCTTCTAAGTACTTTCAGTTCTGTTCATTGAGACAATAATATTGGGTAAGATTAGTATGAAAGTGAAAAAAAAACATAATTTAATTCAGCAAAAATATTGTACAGACTTATGAAAACTCGCCTACAGATAGATTGTTAAAATGAACAAGTGGTAAAAGTTACAAAGCCGTATGTCAGTTTGCACAGGGTCTGAACTGGTAGGAAAATCATAACCAAGATGTTTAGTAGCCATAATTCAGACAAAATCCTTGGTAAGAGTTATGTACTCTTGCCTAAAAATGGACATGATAGCGGTACACAAGTGATGGAAGATTCAAAGATTTATCTCAAAATGTGGACTGGTACAAAAAAAAATAAACAAGATGCGACTTTGATGCAGTGATGAGTAGGATAGATCTACTTTTTCCTCAAATAATCGAGCTTAAAATCCAAATAATGTATTAATCAAAGTTTTATGAAAATCCTTCATGGGGTGTAGGCGATACAGAGCGGACATGAAATGGAAGGCTCAAATCTTTGACCACGAGCAGACATGGCTGACTCATTAGTTCTGCACATTGTCTTGATGAGGTAATCATTTAAACCAGGTTCAAGGGGTTTAAGTCATCTGGAGCTGACACAAATGTAAACAGACAGACAGAATGACAGACAAGAGACCACTCTATAACCCATACAACTGTGTCGAGGGATAAAAAAATCCATATTACACTCAAGGACTTGGAAATGGATTTCATATAAAAAGTTGGCCTTCATCCAGTCCACAACAAGTAGTGTTACAACTAATAATATTCCCATTTCAGGTTTAAAGAACTATACTGGTGGTATACGCAGAATGAGTGATCACAATAGCTAACATCGAGCACTTTGTACCATTGTTAGCTGACACATTTATTATTGACAAACATACTAGGAAACAGATAATTAAAATTCAGCAGAAGTAAATCATTAGGTAAAATGGGTTTCAATTTGAGGTTGTAAAACCCTAAAACATTACTTGCCCTTTTACACAAAAGGTGAGTTCTAGCAATAACTGTGTTCAAATCCCCAGCAACAGGTTCATGCTCATTAATAACCCCATGATATATGGGAAGTACACAATTTTCCATACAAATAACAAGATGTCAAAATTTCTACAATTAAGATTTATGAGCACTGTCTATTAAATTTCATCAAAGGATTTAATTCCATCTATGAAAATGGTATCAACACATGGTCATTATCTGAAAATGTTAGTAGACTTGTGCCAAGAAAAAAATAGGGCTCACTATTAACAGTTTGCCCTTTATTTCTTAAAACACTTGCCTCCATAACATACAAATACTGACCTTGTAATTACCGACAAATTTGTTATGTCATCTAGCAAGCATCATACATACCTTTAAAACCTTTGAAATTTCTCTTCCTTTAGGTCTGTATCAAACTATTCAAAAAGAGGAACATAGCATTTACAATTGATTAGAAGACATATAAACTAAAATTACCCATACCAACCTCCACTGGTACACTGACAACAAGTGAATAACAGACTGAAGCTTATTACTCTTTAAAAATCAATACAGATATTCTTCAAATTGAGCGTTAAAATTAGAAAAAAATGTTACATCTTAATATATATGAAAAATATTTGTATGTATATAATGGCTGTTCCTGTTCTGAGTGCAATTTGATGCGGTTTGAATCCCTGGTGACTCAAAATAACATGTAATGCTAGTGTTTATTTAATGGTTGTACCAGGGAGTAAAACAAACTGAAATATGTGTTACTGCATATGAAACTGAAGGAATTTAAGTTAATTATTTAATTAGAAGATAAACATTCTATCCTATATCCTTCAATATCCTTTGATTATTCAGTATTTCACCGACATATTAAATTTTGACCTCAAGCAGTCACCATACCACACAAATCTGTAAAGATCATTACATGTACATCATTACCTGCTTACTGTGATATTGACCTGAAAATAAACAAAACACAACAAAAAATAAGTTATAAAAATACATTCTCATACCGGTAAACAAACATTTATGTATGCATTTTAGGTTTAGATGCATTACAGAATTAAAATTATAATACACGTTCAATTGAAACTTATTTCCAGTTCTCTGTGTATGCACAGCTATGTATTCAATTAATTACAATGCTCAAATAGGATGACCTCAAAATTCTATTTTATAGTAAATCACATCACCAAATCATCACATGCTTACATTGTTTTAATTCTGTAACTAAAGACAGGAAAAATACAAAAATACATGGACGTCACGCATCGTTAAGTAAACATTCCACGTCCAATATGAAAGCGTTCCGCGTCATTATGGAAAAATATTGCATGATGGCAGTCCATTGAAACTCAATAGAAAATAATTTTAGTTTATTGCCAAGTGTAAAACTCTAGTCGATGTATTGATTTTTTGAGAACGTAGTTGCAATGTATGTGAAAGACTGTGGAAGGGAGGGGAGATAAGGAATATCGACATATACTTTTCCATGCCTTCGAATTTTTTGTTCAAAATTTACAGGCAAAACATTGGTTAACTATTCACATTATTGATTTCTGTTCCAATACTAATAATTGCAAAAATTGGGATAAATATCAATAAAAAGAAAATAAAACTGGGCTTAAGCAAAAAAACAAACAAACAAAAAAACAAACAAAAAAACAAAAACAAAAATTCATGCATCTGACGAGATTCGTACCCGCGAATTTTCAACTCATAGAATAATTTGTTTTGATAATGCGGCGCCGGATCGTTCATAAGCAATTTTATTTCATCAAATATCGTCCTGAAAATTATTATTGCACAAACTGCACGGCAGCAGTTCCCGGAATTATGGGTAAAAACAACAACAACGAAAACGGTGAAGGTATAGAACATATTCCCAAGTTGAACGGTATATAGGTTTACTTTGGCATATACACGTACACATTATCTACAGACGGAAAAACCTTCGGTTTTCCCGTATAAATTACTACATAAATCTTCTACCAAAATGTAGTTCGTTTTACGTCATTTACAGCACGAGAGATGGAATTTTCCAGCACTGGTAAAAATACCGGAAATCCCCGTCTGGTATGCAAGAAAAAGAAATACGTCTTCTACAGCACAAGATGAGGAGAATTAATTATAACTAAAATATTTCTGTTATACGGTTAATCCAGGAAGGTCTAATACTACGTATCAGTTGTTCCAGGGTTAATCATATTAGTTATGATCATTGAAACTAGTTCAATAGAAATTTGTCTCTTTTCGGCTGGATATTAGAAAATAGTGATATAAATTTTTAATGTAGATATCTAATGTTCTTCCAACAAATAAACTTTTGAACTTATATAAACCTGTTATCCTAACCACAGACTATTCATGTTAAGTGGATTCAAGGTATTCTTAAGACTAAGTCCCGAAAAGGTGAATCAAGGTATTCTTAAGACTAAGTCCCGAAAAGTTGGATCAAGGTATTCTGAAGACTAAGTCCCGAAAAGGTGGATCAAGGTATTCTGAAGACAAAGTCCCAAAACGGTGGATCAAGGTATTCTTAAGACAAAGTCCCAAAAATGTGGATCAAGGTATTCTTAAGACTAAGTCCCAAAAAGGTGGATTAAGGTATTCTTAAGACTAAGTCCCAAAAAGGTGGATCAAGGTATTCTTAAGACTAAGTCCCAAAAAGGTGGATCAAGGTATTCTTAAGACTAAGTCCTTATATAAACCTGTTATCCTAACCACAGACTATTGCGATTCTTTTAAATGTCATTTATATTGTCAAATGACATCTTTTAGGACAAATTTTGTCCCACTAATTAGCTACGGTAAACCTCTTGTGTGGGAGAAAGACAAACAACCATTGACATGGTAAATTCTTTATTTCAAATTCATTCTAAGAAGTTCTTGACCAGAAATTTATCAAGAACACAAACTCTGTTGGTCAAAACCCAATCTAGTTTACCAAACTCATAAAAGCCTAGGACTGTGAAAGGGAGATAAGAAAATCATGCTCTTTCATGCCTTCGAATTTGAATCTCAAGTTTTGTTAAAAATTTACATTGGTAAACAATACACATTAATGATTTCTGCTCCAAAATTTGTGACAAATATACTGGGCTTATAGCAAAAAAAAGGGATATGTAGGGATTCGAACTCCGGACCTCGCGCATGCAAAGCATGCATGCTAACCATTGGACCATGAAGGATATTGACATGGCATAAAATTGTGTACATAAATAAATTTTGTTACGCCAGTGTGTCTGGATTTGTTTTACATTGGCATTTTTTCGGCGTGCCGTATTAAGCACGATTTTATGACCTCGTATGACCTTATGCCGCCTGAATAATGTACCAATCGGATTGCTTGGTAAGGTATTCTCGGTATTTTCAGCCATAATGAGAGATTTTGTAAGAGTGGCTCTGATTGGAGGAAAGGCTGAAAATCCTTCACTCTGAGTCATGTGTGACACTGAGTGAAATGACAACGCGTTCGTCATCTATAACCTCTATAAGTACAGCACCATCGGGTTGTATGCGTACCACTTGAACAGGTGTCCGTAACCAAATATTCATCTGCTCATCCGGACATATTTCTGTTTTGTTAAGTTTTCTTGTTAAGTTATTTCTGTTTTGTTAAGTTTCCTTTCCTTAAGTTTTGTTTTTACAAAAAGGTTATTATAACTCTTACCCTGCATTACAGCAATAATTTCTAACCAGTGCAAATCATTACTAACCTGCAACAACATGTCCGATACTGTTAAATTTTAGACTCTAAATTTTAAATTAATCTTTCCGGTGAAAACAGTACTGTACATATTCTGAATGATAGACAAATTTGATAATAAGCTGAAGTAGGGTAAGGGTTCATGTTGCTTCCAGCAATTCCAGAAATAAAGTATAGAACGTTTTTCAATATTGTCTGCTTACTGTTACCATCTTTTAAGCACCAAAGGCTCAAAGTGAGCTTTTGTGATTGTTTGTTGTCCGTCGTGTGTCCCTCCACAATTTCTAAACACAGTCTTCTTCAGAACTACTGTCCTCATTTATACAAAACTTCACAGAGGTCCCTTTCAACATTGCCAAAAGATTTAAAATACAGGTTTCTGCCCATATATAACTTGTGCTTCAGTTACATCACGCCGACCATGTTTTTTAAAGATATTTCTTGTTTGTAATTACTGGCTTTTCTACATTAAAAATTAAACTGGCGATGATTTTTTTCTTCAAACACTACTATAATCTAAAAAATAAAACGTTGCAAAGATACCCGAACAAGACCGATTCCATCTAATACCGCGAATTTTCAACTCGTTAGAATACGAAAGAATAAGAATAATTTGTCTGCTGATGATTGTTCGTAAGAAACTTTATCTTGTCGAATGTCGTCCTGAAAATTATTCACCACGGCGCAGCAGTTCCGGGAATTATAGACAGGACCACCGGTAAAGGTATAGAACATATTCCCAAGTTGAACGGTATATAGGTTTACTTTGACATATATACACGTACACATTATCTATAATTATAATGACGTATAATTATGTTTGATAATCAACATTTCATTATGCGAATGATATTCGTATAGATAAGATCTTATTTTTGCCTCTGTTCTTTTTAAAGTACTGTTGATGTATCTAAATATAAATAATGTTTTGAAAACAATAAAAATGTAACAAGAAATTGCATTTTGCAGTTGTAAAACAATCAACTCAATTTAAATTAAAATATTTGCATTTGAATTTTTTTTTATTAAATTATATAAAATAACTGAAACATTAAAATTTCCTTAAAAAACACTGACTAGTGTCATTATTAAAAAGATATAATGTTAATGTACATACAAATAGGGATAATGCACTTATAAAAACCAACATGGGAAATGGATTGGCATAATGAAATAATGAAATATCAATTAATAAAATGTGTGAAATGGCGGATATCCTCTTCCGTAAACACTGCCCTTTTAAGTATTTTTCCGATACGAACTTGTTTACATTGGCTGCATGACCGAGAAACTACACTGACACTACATTTAGGTAGCGTGGATGCATTTATGTGTTATATATGCGTTCAAACATACCAGAAAAAATGTTTAAATGTATTACTGGTTTCCCTTTTTAGCTTTACCTACTCATAAGAATACTATTTGTAAACCGGCACTTATTTCTCTGAGTTTCAACTTGAAAGTACTGAGACTAGTGAAATAATCCACATTCGCACAGGTTCTGACTTCAGGTCGAACTCTGCTGTTTTCAAACTCATTGGCGGATCCAGCGGGTGGTGGGCGGAGTGGGGTCAGGACACCCTCCCCTAGAATTTTCGAAGTTAATGGTAAAAACTTTTAAAGCAGCACTCTCACAGTTGAACAAACAGTACAACAATCATATTGTAACGTAGGCGGCTGCGGGCACCGTGAATCCAAATGTATAATACTATTGTAAAATCAATTCAAGAATAAATGAATTCGCTGCGCTCTCACAGTTGAACAAACAGTATAAAACTCATATTATAACGTGCTGCGGCACCGAGAATCTAAACATAACTTGCTGTGTATCATAAATTCAATTCAAGGATAAATGAACTCGTCTAGAATAGTACACCCCAAGCCCTATTACTAACATAAAATAAATAAAAAGAAATAGCTCAAAGTAAGAGCTTCTATAAGTGGAGACCTCCTCGTGGTTAGAACTAGTAACATTTGAGATCAAACGGCAAACATCCACTTCGATAATGCATGATTTATATGATATTTTTAATAACCCTTTAGAAGTCGGCGAGTCATTGGCAGGGGGCTTAAACTTAGTCAAGGCCAATACTGATTTTTTCATCCTTGTTCATCCGTACCCCCACTATGCTCGTTTTCATATCATGGGAAAATATGTAAAATAATATTAGATTTCTTATTTTCGAAGTGATGATTAAAACGCTCGAAATCCGCTCTACGTTGGCACCGAGAAACAAAACTTTTCCAGGGGAGGCCCCCCGTACCCCACACCAGCAGTAGGAGGATACCTCCTCCCGCACCTACCCCCATTTGGACACCCCCTGGAAAAAATCCTTAATCCGCCCCTGAAACTATATCTACATAGATTTTACAACTATCAGAACAGCAGTCTGTAAGTGACGTGCGGCCGTTGTATATAGTCTCCATGTACTTAGGTAGCAGTTGGTAGTTTCCAGCCACAGATTCGAATAGGCCAGGGTCAAAATCTGTCATTAGAGATAAAACCATGAAGTGAAGGCTGTTTGATGTTTGAAATATTTGTTGATGTGAGTTTTTGACTAACAAGTTTAAGAATGGTATGTTGCAGAAATTCTTGCAGATGCGAATGTAAGCTTGATGGCATTATTCTTGAAATGCGTATATACCACTATCTGCATTCAGCTTCTCGTGAACTGTCAAATAACATATAGGCCTCACACAGTTGAAAATAGTATAAAAAAATCGGTCGACAGGTATTTTTGTCCAGCTCTGCAAGTAATACTTAAAACTGAGTACTGAATGTATGTGGCCATTTGGCTCTATCATTTCCCCTAACATTTTCAGGCCACTTGGAAAAATGGCTAATTTGGGCTGATAAGTCATGTATTTTCGCGGGCTGAAATTATATTTCAGGTGGCTTGTGGATTTAAAGATCTATGCTTTGTATGAAGTTTACTACGTATTTTATTTCTTCTTCAAGTAAGATGTAAAGGTATCTTTTTATTTTCAGGTCTGCATCTCGTAAGATATCGGAAGCCGTCTGACTTGGCCACATCGCTCGGAAGTCCGAAGTACTAGAAAAAACCGGCATCTCCTACCTTAGATTCAGAGTTGGTATCATTTTCGTGTCTTTTGTGAACATGGAGTCAGTTCAGTGTATTTGTATAATTTTAAAACTCCACCGAAGCCAGTGCTAGCTAGCGGGCTTGAGGGGTGTTGCACACTTCATTACTTCTCATATACAGACTCGCTCTAGCTGTGTACTGTGCTTCCAAAAATCTTCTTATCAGTTTTGCTTGCGCTATAAAGACAAGCAAAAGTAAGTATCATTTCATTTCAAACTGCTGAGAAAAAATATTCTCGATCTCCAGCTTGTGAAAATTGTTAACATAAGAGTTACTGCCAGCTTAAAGTCATTCTCGCGAAAATTTGAGATACATTATATACTCGAAGTTTCGACTTACTAAAAAGTAATATCAAGATAAGTCAATATAACAAATAATGACGGTCGCAGAGAATTAATACGTACTCAGGTATGTGGAATCGCATCACTCTACACAAATAATGTATATGAAATATACGTACATACACGCCACACCGTGTAGAAGTGAAGAATCCGGAATCGATGTACACACACATGTTATAGGTCGAAGCGTGTTACGAATTCGTTTAATCATATCTTATTGCTTTACATTCATAATATATCTACACTTGTACAGAAAAAAAATAACAAAACAAATAAGAGAAGAGGTGTTATTAACATTGAAATAATTTGTAAGTAAATGATAAAGAAATGGAGAGAGAAGGCACCTTTAGCAAATTTTGCACTTCTTTAAAAATTGCCTCAAAGTAAATAAAAAGTGAATTTGCCGAAAAATGAAAATGAAAGGTTATCAGAATATTTCTTAAAAATTCGCCAAAAACTGAGGAAAATATGTTTTCTAAATTAGCATCGTTCGATCTAGGCGACGTCTTACAACACGTCTTAATTAACTGTTTAATATCTTTGTCTATTCAAGGCCTTCATAAATCAGGTACAAAACATTTTCGCTTGTAATGAATTAGGAACTTCTACTTGTCTCTCTTAACACTATATCATCGCATACTGTTAATTCCGATCGGCTTTCCTAATGAGGTATACGTTCTCCATTTATTTATTTCCAAACGCTTTTCAAACGCGCCGACACACCAGAAAACGCCAGAACGAAATCAGCCTTTGGTGTTGCGTTTTCACAGACATTATGTACAAACTTTCCAGCATTTTTTTTAAAACTAATATATGCATGGCAGTAGGTGACTAAGCTACAACAGAGTCTTTCCTCCTGTTAAAATGGAAAATCCAGGATTTATCGTCAGAAACGTACACTACACATATTAAGGCTCATATGCCATTTCAACTATACATCAGTTTATTATATACCTATATAAATTATGTCAAAAATACAGCCTGAAGTGAATATGAACAGGCAGAAAAAAATCCATATTGTACCTTTTGTATTGTATGTTGCCGGACTACTTTCATTTAATGTATGACCTGACACAGTACTATAAATAGCGCACACAAAAACCTCACTCTTTTCTATTTTAACATCGGCAAACATTTAAGATTTCGTTCGATAACAAAACAACAAACAAAAAGGTGGATGATGTATATAATAAAAGGGTCATTACAACAGTAGCTAGATCTGGGATTTTGTGTTCGGCTCTCGTGGATTTTGCAAGGACGGATCACACTCGATGTTTGTGCGCCTCATGAGATCCGATCTGGCAAAATCTACTCGAGCTACTATTATAATAAACCTTTTGTATTTCGAGGGCTAAATGGAAAACTGTCGTAACTCCTCGATTTTAAAGAACATGTTGCGAACATTTTTGAGTTCAAAACATTTGTAAGATATTTTTTATCAGATTTGTAGCTTTGCTGTTGTATATATGTAATGTCCATCTACATCAAACATGCTATAATCCCACACATTAGTGCTAATATTGCGGCGGCAATCGTCAGACCAAACCCTGCATTGAGCTCCAAAACGTCAAAGTTGTAATCGTTTCTTACGTCTGTAGCATATACAATTGGACCGATCAGAAGTAAACCACCTGAAAACGTATAGAATGCAGTTATTTATATCATTATATTTTGCTTGCCTTTACATTATAATTGTAATAAATGAAAATGCTTCAAACCCGTTTTCTGAAAATAAAGAAAAATCATTTCTGAGGAATTTTGTATCAACCTAAACACAACTGTTTGTTTATAAATATAATAGGCACGGTTTATGGATTTATCGACCTGGCAAAAAATGATATCGACTGAGGGCGTATCTAAAAGGCAATGACTGTTTTAAACTCACCCGCCATTACATAACAAAATGCTGTTAAACCCATAACAAACAAACATCGCTTGAAAAAATACCGCTTTTTTTCAAAACTGAACAAATTTACTGAAATCTAAATACAAGTATTCTGTATATCTATAAGTATGCATTTATGATATGAAAACCAGAAACAAACCGTATATTTAAAGTTCAGTCAAATCTAAGACATTTTTTTACTCGAATGCAGTATAGTCGCAATGACTCTCCCAAGTTTGCCAAGAGCATATTGTAAGATAAAAGCCTGTTTTGGATAATGCAATGCGAAAGTAAACACTCACCAGCAGAAATTGCTATAACCCCAACAACTTTAATTTGCTAACCACTTCTTGTGATCCAAGCACAAAAGATGCACCCCCAATATAACAAGCAAAATTAACAACACGCTCAAACCTAATAATGAGTGTAGCTTGAACGGCTTTCAAACCATATGTATCTGAAACATAGATAACATTGTTTAAGTAAGTTTTATATGTTTTTTTTTTATTTCAGTTTATCTGCCATTTCAGTTTACCTGTCCTTTGTTAATATGTTTAAATCTGAAATACATTTAAACATGTAACCATATCAAAAGTGAAACGTGTGCATATGGTTTACATGAACATGAATATCATTGTCAATTGCAAAACAAAAGATTGGGGAAGGGGAAGGTAAACGAAAAGGGAGGTAACTTTGACAAAATATTTTATATGCTTTTATCACATTTTAAGGGAAATCGACCAACGACCTTTGGGCGAAGAAACTAATAAGTTTAAAAGATTACGTAGATATGTTTCAACGGTTGATGAATAAATTCTCCTCTTTACTTGACATTTCGAAAATTTGTCACTCTACGGAAAAAGTAGAGTAATAAACTTATCAACTTACGCTAAAGAAAACGTCTAAAAAGTCGGACCCAAGTCTAGATCTAGACTTTGTATCAAGAGACTCAGTAATCAATAAATGATCTTTTCGACCACCGATAGTACCTCAATATCCCTTGGAAAGGACAAATTATTTAGATATAACATGCATTTTGGGAGGGTTACACGTAACGTTGTTTGATTTCATGGGGCCGTTTCGGCTTTTCAGGGTTGAGGAAAACCCAGCTACCCCTCATGGCTTTCTCATATGAAAGAATTCTACAAAACAAGCGATGTTCCGAAAGTGACTCGAAATCGGCGACCTTAATCTCTTGACCACGATTAGGCAGTTTTGGCTTTCAATTCATAGCAATCAAATCATGTAAAACCCTGTGATCTTATTCTGAAATACATGATATTTAAACAGTAGAACATATATGGAATTCTAAAATACAGCTAAGTTATAGCATTATAAGAATGAAATGTGTGTATGTGTGTTTTTCAACCGTGTGATGATAAAAGTAAAACGTGTATGTTCTTTTCCAGAGTGTATTTCAACAATATAAGGTGCGTGCTGTTCTGAACCATGTGAAAATTAAAGTAGAACTCTCAAATCTATTATAATCGCATGGTGATAGAAGTAAAATGTGTTAGTAATTCTGAAAAATGATTAACATGGCTTGATGATATGCTGTGATGATAAAAGAAAGTAAAGCATGGTGATGTGACAAGTAAAACATCATTTGATAAAATAGTAAAATGTGTGCGGTGATGATGTTCTAAGGAGGCATTAAAATCATGATGTGATGATAAAAGTAAAAAGCATCCTGTGTGAAAGTCTATGCAATACTTTATTAATTACATGCTGTCAGTTGGTATTGCATTTTTGTTGTCCTAAAAATATGACAATTTTGATTACACGCATGTTTTCTAGACAACTGTTCGTTTGCTCATTTTTAGTTCATTCCTTAGGTTCTCACATTTATGGCAAGATCGCAATTACTCAGGCACACATTACAGACTTCGTGAAAAATAACCGTTCGATCACGTACTGATATCGGATTTTTAAGCGGAGGATGGCAATTCTCTTGTTAAAGGCCAGTGGTTTTACCATAGCATGAAGCTCGCCCCCAGAGCTGTCTAAAGCTGTTTGAGGGATACCGTGATCTTCCATTATTATTATTAAAGCAGTAGTACTCGCTGAACGCAGCTCTTTGAGAGAGCAGGAATAAGTGATTCTATAGTTCGCTTTCTTGACAATATCGCTAAAATATATTTGTATATAGATCTAACCTTTGTGCCATTCTGTCTTTGCAATAGAAAATGTCCGCTATAATTTCATCAATATAGACTCATCTTTTACTTTAACTTATTTCTTTCCATTTTTCTTTTAAAGGAACATTCATCTAGATGAACATGAAACTTTCATTAAAAAAACATATTGCAGTTGATATTAGATATAAAAGTTATAAACCAGTATTGTTTGGGAACATATTATAAAGTGTATCATATAACGAGAAGTTATATTTCTTCTATTTTTCACTGGACTTCAAATGCGTGACTAACGCTTGTGAGATTTTTCTACATATGTAATACATGTATTTGCATTCGTCGGCCTCATCATGTTAAATATGGCAGATTTTGGCCTGTGTACATTTTCTTAATAGAAGATATGCATTTGCATTCAATTTGTTATTTATTCTGTTTAAAAAAAAACAAAAGAGTTCTACGAATAAGTAATGGCTGTGTTACATAAATAAATGCTAGCTCCTTTAAAGGTGGATAATCAGATTTTGGCCATGTAACGGATTTGTTCGAAACTTTAGCATCTGATCATTTACTCACATTTATGTTCACTTAACACTTAATACAAATTAGATTTTCACTGGAGGTATTTTTAAAATGTCATTTTCCTATCCTGGTTGCTCAACCAAGATAGAATTATTTTATCATAAGTATAAATTTGATAAACATACTTTGCCTAAGGAAATGTATAAATATTAGACATATTGTAATATATTTGTAAAATATTTGCATTAAAAATTATGTATTTAGATGGAATTCATTAGAAACGCAAGTTTAAAAAATTATTATTAGCTCCCTTTGCCTATCTTGGTTGCGCAACCAAGTTAGTTTGGAAATAAATGAATTCAGAAGCTACACACAGCTTTAAAACTTGCATTTTGGTTCAGATTGTTCAATAGTTGATATGTCTATCAAATGCAAATGTAAAACTAGACATTGTATCGAAATAAAAAGAAATACCCAGCTTTTTATATACTTTCATATTAAAGGGGAGTAATTACAAAATTTTATAAAAATAATAAAATATACATTTCAAATAGGAATCTAGCTCTATGTAATCGGTCTTTTTGTTCCTTAAATAATTGTCTACCAGAATATACAAAAAGTAAAAAATGTCATTAAATGTTGATTAAATGTGATTGACCACCTTTAAGGTGCACAGGTGTAAAATAAGACCTGTATGGGAATGCAGTCAGAAAGGAAACGGTCATCTATAAATCTAGATTATGCTCACGTAACCCGTAATGAGACATTTTTCTTAACACTTTTTTTACGTCTTAGTCTCATGCTATGTTACACCTTAAAATGGTAGCACCGCATTTTGGTAGTCACTGCCAAAATTCGACCGAGTTTTGGTAGCGACAAAATGCGTTGCAAGGGTACATACGATGTGTTAAGGATGATGGAATGTAATGGAATGTATTTTGGTAGTGTTTTCTACATAGGGGTTGTGCTCATTTTTACATTACGCACAAAAGAAGGAGGGAATGTCTCCTATAAAAATGGTGGGGGAAGGGGTTCGGAGTTCCCCTCCCAAGATATAGTTTTCGTATAACAACAACCAAAATGTAGATGCCTGACCGTTTGAAAGTCTTCTTATGCAATATATATATACATTGTATTGATTTATGGTTTTAATGTGCCAGTGTTGTCGGAGGGATAGTCGTCTAGTAATTACATATCCAAATTATACGTATCAAATAAAAAGTAGAAAGAAAAGAATGCATTCTGGTTGGTTGAGAGAGAAACGTTTGAAACGTACCATAAATACTTTTTAGTCTATATTCAAGGAAGTTCATTCAGCACTTTGATAACTGAATTCCTAGCCAATCTATAAAAATGAAAATACGTTTAATTATATATTCAAAAGGTATCAAAGCAGATACCATATGCAATAATTAGTAAACGTATGTGATTTTGATTGTCGACTGTTGTATGTCTAGTTGAATTGACATTTAAAAATTGCTAACAAAGTTGAATACCCAATGTCGTATGTAGAACTGGCTTGACATTACAAAAAAAAACAACAGCCAAATATCTGAATATCGAATGTCGTATGCCGATTGCTTAGCCAACTTCACACACCCGAAAACCCCTACCCGGTAACGACCACTTGATTGTCAAGGAAAACAAAAATCATTCCCTTTTGTTAAAAATTAATTGAATTGATGACTTGTATTCAAAAAATATTATTTTTCATGAAAGCATTCGGTCCAGTAGTTTCTGAGAAATCTGCTTATATACAAACATCCACAAAAATATCTAATTTCAGAAGGGGCATAATTTTGACAAAATGTAAGCAAGATTTATGTTACCTGTCATGTGAAGACATCTTATAACAGTTGCAGACTTGTGTCGAGTTTGAAAGCATTTGGTCCAGCAGTTTCTGATAAAACTGTTTACAAGAAACTCTATAAGCGGACGCCAATTTGGATGCTGGCACCAACGCCACCGAAAAGACAACAGCTCTTCTCTTTGGAAAAATAATTAAATAGTTTAGGTAAAAACTCTTTGGAGGTCCTAATGTGATATATGGTTTTCGTTCCAAGTCGCATAAAGTATTTAATATCCTGAATATTCAGTAATAATAATAACGCTCATGTTTCCAAGGTACCAACATTTAACCGAGTAATGGACAGACTCTTAACAACATATGCCACTGAACCTCAGCTTTAAAACAAACAACAATTTAGGAGCATACATTTGTGCATTCAGCCCAACGGCAATCCTACACCCCGGGGTGTAAGAAAAGATTTTCCAGCACCAGGTGAAAATACGAGAAAGCTATGTTCGTTATACAAAAATACGAGTGCTTGATATTTACTCGACCAACCACGGTAACTCTCGGTAAAGAAATAAATCGGTAACCCTCGGAATTAAAATCACTACCGGATTGGATTATCTAATTGTATTTCACTATATTAAACAACATTGAAAGATTCTAATGATTTTTGGTGGATAAAGGTTGCCTGTCTACTTTGCATATACTTTTAAAGGTATTATACAACCCGTCTTATGTGACCTTTTCTCGTGAATCTCCTGAATTTTAATCTCAACTGTCTATACTTACTTATGGGCGTTTGTGAATCCTGTCCCAGGGTCATGCGAACGACGCATCAAGTTATTGTGGTGAACAGTTGTTCCAAGTTTCTTCAATATTTCTCGATGTATGTCAAAGTTAGAGTTGCATTGACTTCTCTCACGTGTGTTCCAATGGTCCTGATTGACTGAATCTAGGGCCGTTATATTTTCAAGGTCAAAAGGTCAAGGTCGGATGAGCGACTAAGTTCCATCATGACTCTCTTTGAAATATTATTGTCACTTCGTCACAAAAAAATTCTTTTTGTAAATCATGAGATTATTATTAATACCGTTTTGCGTTGGATGTGTACGTATCCAACGCATTTTGGTACTACATTTTTGTAAACTACCAAATTGCGTTGAGTGTAACGCATTTTGGTAGTGACTACCAAAACTCGGCCGGATTTTGGTAGTGACTAACAAATTCGTTGCTACCATTTTGAGGTGCAATTTATACATACGTTACGGGTCAGTCGCATGCATGTTATTCGGGACACGTCTCAATGGGAGTGCTATATTGGCCAGTTTTGTCACAAAATTTTGTGTCCTGAAATCGAAATTTTACTCGATATATTCTAAAATTCAACGGAAAATGCCACACGAAAAAATGATGAGTGTATTTGATGTAACAGCTGCCATCCTTCTAATTTTGATTTG
Source organism: Mercenaria mercenaria (assembly GCF_021730395.1). Lineage (NCBI taxonomy): Eukaryota > Metazoa > Mollusca > Bivalvia > Venerida > Veneridae > Mercenaria > Mercenaria mercenaria. The sequence continues at coordinate 20,589 of NW_026459826.1, forward strand.
TTTAGGACTTTCCCACAATGTTATCAACGCATATTGTGTATTTTTCCAATTTACAACACTTTGACCCCATGTATTTCAATTTAGATTTTCCTGCATGTTTTGCTAACAGTGACTTCATTGCATTCTTACGTTGATAGTTGATAGTTCTGGCCTTTCTGTGGCATGTCTTTGAAACAGGCCTTATTATAATTTGTCAAATGACTTTATTTACAAGAAGACTGCGATCATCAATTTTCAGCCGTGGATGAAATGCGCTTTCTTCTCATGATGTTGTGCCTGGGCTTTTTCTTTTGCTTAGTGCCAAATTAAAGGTATCTCCGTCTATCTGAAGTCTTGTTCATTCTTGAAAATGACATTTTTAACGTTAAAATACATGTTTACACTGGTGGGCAACATCATATCAATCAAACATACTGGAACGAGAATGGTCCATTTAGATTTTGCCATATGGCCATGATATCTTATTGTATATCATTTGTCAAAAACTTTACTTTTTCCATTTCCACTTTCGAAAGAGTGTCCCCCGTGTATTTAAACATTCTGTCAATAGTTCCGAACTGACTGAAGACTGTCTTTGTAAATTGGGCCTTAAAAAGATTTGTTCTACATAAAGACAAATTCCTCCGTCATTTACAATAGTACAGTCATCAATTTACGGCCATGATTATGAGAGTATTATACTCATAAGGCTCTCCTGACCGTTCTCTCTTGCTTAGCCGGAAATCGAAGGTATCTCCCTTCAGCGTGTCCTATGCTCTTTCCAACGACACCTTTTACATTAACATGCACATTTGCATTCGTTGGCCACATCATGTTGAATATTGCAAATTTTAGCCAGGGTACATTTTCTGAATAGAAGAGATCGCTGTTTTCATATAAATTAGCATTCAATTTGTTATTAACTATGGTTAACTAAGGATTTCTACGAATACGAAATTGCTGTGTTACATAAATTAATGCTTGAGTCAATTTCCCTCGCTCTTTAATCAAAATGTATCTCTGTTTAATTTTTCCTATGCTCCTTTTACACTAAAATGCACATTTGCATTTGTTGACCATATCATGTTAAAATGGCAACTTTTGGCCCTATTACATTTTCTGAATAGAAGGGATTGGTGTTTTATATGCATCTGCATTCAATTTGCTATTTATCATGTTTATAAAACTAAGGATTTCTACGAATAAGTAATTGCTGTGTAACATAAATACATGCTTGAATCGAAAGCAAACGGTCATCGATCCATCTAGATTATGCTCACGTAACCCGTAATGAGACCCTCTTCTTAACACAACTGTATACGTCTAAATCTTATGCTATGTAATTATACATTCATTACGGGTCCTTCACATTCTGATAATTCGGGAAAGATCTCAATGGGAGTGCTATATGGGACAGTTTTGCCACAAAATGTAGTGTCCTGAAACCGATGTTTTACTCGGTTTATATTAAAAAATCAAGTGCAAATGCCACACGAAAAAGTGATAAGTGTATCATGTGATATAACAGCTCTTCTAATTTTGATTTGTTTACGGATTTTCTTTCAATGATGTCAACGCATATTGTTTAATTTTCCAATTTATAATACTTTGACCCCATGGCTTTCAATTTTAATTTTCCTGTATGTCCTACTGACAGTGTCTTCGTTGCATTCTAACGTTCTGTTGATAGTTCTGGCCTTTCTGTGGCAAGTCTGTAAAATAGGCCTTATTATAACCTGGATTCTCCCTTAATAGCGTTGACAATCTTTAAAACATGTTAAATCCGAATCCTATTGATGTAAAACCATGTATTATGCTTTCTTTTGATAAAAGTTAAATTTTCACCTATTTTGAGACGTTCCGTGCATCAACAATTCACTGTTTCAAACAACCTTTCCGTTTTATTTGTCTAGTCCACTTTGGCTGATATAACAGTAGCAAAAAGGGTCAATAAAGCAATACTTTTATCCGGCTCTCGCGGATTTTGCCAGACCGGATCAAACGCCTCGTGGGATCAAAGCCTGGAAAAATCCACTCAAGTCGAATAAAAATTGCAGAGCAGGGTACTGATATGATAATCCAAGTGTAACTGCCACAATAATGTTTAATTAATGGTACGGTTTGTGTTGCTCACGAAATTGATTGTGTAAACTTTGTTATTCGCCTTGTTCAATAAGTAAACAAACACTTCAAAACGTTATCCCTTTATTTGATCACATCAAGTAAATGGTCATTTTAATTTTACTTCAAATCTTAGTCAGCTAAATTATAAGAGAAGTTAAACTCGCTTGCTTCACGTACGCATGCACACACACACACACACGCACACACACGCACACACACACTCTCTCTCTCTCTCTCTCTCTCATCCCTTTAAGGTTTACAACATATTTCTTATATAACTTTAATATATTTCTATATACTGTTGTATAAAATTTCAAATATATTACTTAATGTTCAAAAACCCAAAATATGCTCATGTCAAAATAATAAAAACTATCCATTTGATCATTACACAATTACAACTGACTGGACAAAAGACAAACATAATCCAATCTTGTAAAATTTTCTGAAGACAGATTTATGAACAAAGTCATTTTCGGCAGTACATACATAGCTTGCTCTATAAAAACCTATAATTTGAGATCAGCACAACTGATGATATTGACCAAGTTTCAATGTTATAAGATTCTGAACTTTCACTCGTTGGCATTCGGTTTCTTGAAAACCGTTTCGCTTGCGTCCTGGATTAGCAATTTCAACTGCTCAGTAGCATGGTCCGTTCCGTGGTCGTATCTCAATGGTTTAAGTGTTTTATATTCAATATGCGCGTTGTATTCCTGTTTTCTACCTGGGGTTACAACTGGAATGACTCTTCCTTGTGCATTACAAAGTGAATGTACGAGTAACATTTCGCCAGTGAAACGCGCAATTTCGTCGTCTTTCAGTTTCTTTGTTACAACGACGCATACATAAATATACTCTTTGAAGACATTTTTTAATCCCGATAACCTCGGGTTACCAGTTCCAACATTGTCAACAAGCTCTACTGAAATACCATTGCCATGTACATTTGCATTTTGTATATCCGTTTGTGTCGTCGTTGCTAGCTCAAGGTCATCTTCTGCATATATCAACAGCATGTCTGCTTTAAAGCAGAGTCGAGTAAGATCTGAAATATGAAACTAAAATTGGTCTCATACTACTACAGATATGTTAAAAATATGTCCTGTCTCTCCAAAAGACATTAATCGCAAATCGTAAATAAATAGCAGTATCACATCTTTAATGGTATGAAGAGGGTCATGATGACGCTGGATCGCTCACCTGAATAGTATGAGCCACGTGTTTTAAATGGCAAACTGGTGCTAAAATATTAAGAAGGAAGGTCAGTAGGTCAAATTAATAGTCACTGAAAGTCAGTTTTAAGATCGGTGTGCAAAACTGTACATGGCATCTAAATTTCAAGGCTGTATCTTAAAAAACAAGAAAGTAGGTCATATGTCAAGGTCACAGTCAAGTGATCCCTATTCCCTTGGGATCATCAGGTAATTATATTAAAACAGTCTAGGAAATATGATCTGATAATTTTTTAAGTATTTTTCCTGTATAACTCATAATTATAACAATTGACCCCCAGGGCAGTGCTTCTTTTCACCCCATGGACATAATTTAAACAAATTTGTTAGAGATCCACCAGGCAATGCTACATACCAAATATCAAAGACCTAGGTCTTGAACTTTCAGACAAAAAGATCTTCTTTTTTTGTCCTATGTAAGTCTATGATAAACTTGGTACCCCCAGGGCAGGGTCTCTTTTCACCCCAGGGACATAATTTCAACAATTTTGGTAGAAAAACACTAGGAAAGGCAACATACCAAATATAAAAAGCTTAGGTCTTCCAGTTTCAGGCAAGAAGATTTTCAAAGTTTTTTCCCTATATAAGTATATGTAAAATGTGAGACCCCCAGGGCAGGGCCTCTTTTCACCCCAGGGGCATAATTTGAACAAATTTGGTAGAGGATCACATGGCAATGCTATATACAAAATATCAAAGGCCTATGTCTTGTGGTTTTAGACAAGAAGATTTTTTAAAGGTTTTTCCTATATAAGTCTATGTAAAACTTGTGACCGCTAGGGCGGAGCCTCTTTTCACCAAAGGGACACAATTTGAACAATCTTGATAGAGGATCATAAGATGATGTCAGATGCGAAATATCAAGGCTCTAAGCCTTGCGGTTTGGGACAAGAAGATTTTTAAAGCTTCTCCTTTCGGTTGCCATGGCAACCAGAGTTCTGTATGGAATTAAATTCTTTGAACAATCTTGAAAGGGGTCCACCAAAGGATCATTCCTGTGAAGTTTAGTGTAATTCTGCCCAGTGACTTTCAAAAAGAAGATTTTTTTATAAAATGTTGACGGACACACGACACACGACGCACGACACACGACGGACGACGGACATTGAGCGGCCACAAAAGCTCACCATAAGCCTTTGGTTCAGGTGAGCTGAAAAGGGCCTCGCAAAGGACGAGCTGTCAGAGGAGGCAGCGGGTTTGATTCAATGTTCGATTCAAGGTTTGAGTGTGCATAGGTGATGGTGTGCTTCTAACCAAGTTAGAATAGCATTCAGCAAGCAGTTAATTAGAAGGGAAGGAGTAATTTAAAGTTTTTAGAGGATATTCGTTAATTTCACAAAAATGATATTGATCCGACACATCAGTTGGAGACAACCAATATTTTCACGAGCGTGTATTTGTGACAATTATCAAAAGTCATATATCTAATGAGCGTGAAATACTGAAGTTGTATGCGCGAGTCGTATACGATGTCAGAGATGGAATAATTTAGCGGTCGGTGGATTTTAAATTAATTATTTTCATATTCCTATCCTTGTTCCATAAAAATCACATACATGTATATAATATGAATTGTTAAATCAAGATTGCCAACTTTTAAAAAATGCATTTCCCCTTTTTCCAGATCTGATGGTGAAGGAAGACCCCAGGTGCCGCTCCGTGCATTATTTCATCACAAGCGGGCACCTGGGTAGAACCACCGACCTTCGGTTAGCCAGCTGGAATGCTTTCTCACATGGAGAATTCAACGCCCCGAGAGGCAAGTGATTCGAAGTCAGCGACCATAGCCACTCGGTCACGGATGCCCCTTTAACAGTTACATGTGATATTTATTACATTGTCTTCCATGAAAATATTTAGTCTTTAAATTATCGATTTGTGAAGAAATATTTTTTACATTCTTAAAAGCTGCAGGCTTAATGCAAAAGACAATAAACACCATAGAAATGGATCACCGCCATATTGGACGCCATTATGAAAAAGTACGATAAGGTATAATAACCAATAGATTTTCAAATTATTGGGTTTAAGCTATTTAGAACAGTCGTTCTTTACTGTATTACCTGCTTGGCACTAAATTTCGTTTCGTTACTCAAGGTCCTAACTAACTGACGGTAATACTCGTCTCACAATTTTGTCGCAGGTTTGAATATTTGCAGACAGACTTTCCATTATGTTGAATATCCCTCTTTATGACACTGACTCTAGTTGTTCATGTGCAACATTCAAAGTAGTTTTTTAACCAATACGTTTATTCTCTACTTGGACCAATGCCTTATAAGATCAACATTATGAAACTTTAATTTTACACGTATGCAATTATAAAAGGAAGTGCTCTGTTATTATTTTCTTATCAGATCCAAATGAAAGTAGACATCTATGAACTCACCATTAATTAGACCGTTTACAGTTTCGGGTAGGATCCCTTTTTCCGTTTTCAGAAATTTTGCGCTCAATGCAAATTTTGGCTACACCTCTAAACAGAGACAAGTGGACAACTTTATTATTTTAGCAATAAAATAAACGTGTCAGCATGCACGATGGAATAGTCACGCTTCTGTATCTTTTATGAAAACTGTCTTTATTTAGATATATTAAAAGAGTTTGTTTGAGTTGGAAACATACGTATAGCTCAACCTGTGATTTCGTTTTGAAGTCTTAGTATTTCCTTTAGTCAGGGCTAGAATTCGTAAAGAAAATATTGACATAGATAATTAGTTATTTACTAGATATAACATGGAACTTTTAAAACCGAGAGTTAATAGAAAAATTTATGAAATTAAATTCAAATTTATTACAGCAGATGTCTTAATTGTTATCATTTCTGTAAAAAAGTAGATAAAATAGGTATTGTATAAACGTCTTCACTATAAAGGGTCTAGATTTACTAAAATAGTAATATGTCTAGTTTAAAATGGACATATTACGATACTATTATACTAGTTGGAATTCTATTCTAAATGTTTGCAAGATTCACAATTTTTCTTTGTTTGCCACTACTTAGTGAAAGCCTTAGAATATCATTAATGAAAAGATACAAAAATGAAACACTTTATCTTACAAGTTTTTATTGTAGTCTGGCATCAAACGTGGGCTAACAACTTCCATCAGTTTTTTAATATCATTTCCTTCTATTTCTGTTTGACAGTTCAAGTATGTCTTTAGCTCGGGAAACAAACTGGCATCTTCGGTAAGTATAGGTATCAGATAGGAAATTATGTCCTTTACTGCCTACAAAAAATAAATAGTTCTTTCAGAGATATACTTGGCTAGGAAATTATCAACTTGATTTATACAAATCACATTATATAATGTCAAAAACAGTTCAAATATAAAAGTTACGATTCTTTACATTGTTTCTGTTAGCTTTATCTAGAAATTTACATAGCTTCAATATTTCATCTCAATTGTTCGTTGGAAAAATATATGTTTTATATAAGACGATCTTAGCTCTGAATACAGCCTATTATAAAGTCTATATGTCTGCTTGTATTTGTTAAGAACACAGTCAAAACAAGATATTTATTTACGTAAATAGTCATTTTTAAAAATGTTGAGAATTCATTGAAATATTCTTTCTATACTAAGTTCAATTAAAATGTTTGTCGGTTCACATTGTCAAGCCGGCTGCTTACCGTTGTACCGTTCTGTTGTTCCGTCTCTTGTTCAATCGATTCAACGTTTTGCGCCGTCTGTTGTACCGTCTCTTGTTCAATCGATTCATCGTTTTGCGCCGTCTGTTGTACCGTCTCTTGTTCAATCGATTCACCGTTTTGCGCCGTCTGTTGTACCGTCTCTTGTTCAATCGATTCACCGTTTTGCGCCGTCTGTTGTACCGTCTCTTGTTCAATCGATTCAATCGATTTTGCGCCGTCTGTTTTTCCATCTGTTGTTCATTCGATACAACGTTTTGCACCGTCTGTTGTTCATTCGATACAACGTTTTGCACCGTCTGTTGTTCATTCGATACAACGTTTTGCGCCGTCTTTTGTTTATCCGATACAACATTTTGCGCCGTCTGTTGTTCATTCTTATCTGAATACATAATAAATGTATACAGCATAATGCGACACAAATAAATGTTGCCATATTACAAAATTTTAATATAATCGATGATCATCCCTTTTAAAATATATGTTATCGAGCCTACAAAGTACGAATAGTTCACGTTTTACATACATTCAGAAAAACTGCAATATCAAGGCATTTTGAAATGTTTGCGATAGAAGTATTTCGTCATACAAATTCTGAAATTGACTACAATGATATATTTTAAACGGAACGATTTGTGTTTGATTTTTTTAAATATATCTAGACTGTTGTATTACTGTTGTATCAATACCTATATCTCAAATATGTCGAGTATATACCTGATGTGGCTGCAATAAATAGTGTATACAGTTCTCGTCCAAAGCAACCAACAATCACTCCTGCGACAAATCCACGACAGCCCCAAATGTAAATGCTACCTTTATTGGCGAAGCTGTAAAAGAGAATTAAAATAAAATAGAGAGGCTCTTTTTAGTCAATAACCACTATAATTATTGTTTTCAAGATTCAAGTCGTAAATAACGAGTGTAAAATATGTATGTATTCCATGTGTGTACGACTGTTTTCAAAATTTAGGTGGGGATAGTGTATGAGAAGGCAATGCCTTCCTGCAGGTGGATGTTCGGGTTCTGTTTATGAAAATTTGATTCTTCAAACGCTAAATCCTGTATTCTGGTGAGTTTTGAGATAAAGAAATCTTTGTCATATACTGAAGTTTCACTAACGCATTGTGGCGTTATAACAAACGTAAATTTTATTGTCTAAGGAAGTAGAAATATATTTTATGCTACAAAATCATTATAGAAACTGTAAAGTTATAAAAATCGTCATTTATACGTTTCATTTTACTATGTGTTTGAGAGCATTTTTCAATGGAACGGTCGTGATAGTTTTTAGAGCTTCAATGGTTATAATAATTTCGTAAGAAGGCATGTGAGGTGGTACGAGGGTCCTCCGGCGGAAAGTCTTTTTACGGTTTACGTTGACTCGAAAAAAAGGAGTTCGTGCAAATTGCTAACATTTATAATAAAAACAGTATCAGCCTCTTAAATTGTAAAACTTATTACGAAATCTATAAAATTGCCCCCTTTTCAGGCCGGTTCGGAACAAAAAAGATCCTTTGACGTTATATCAAACGTTATAATCAATCAGCTTCTCATTAGATGCATTCTCTTAAGACTGTTATATTCTAAAATGAAATCACTTATAACTTGTATCTCTTCTTGTAGACATAAGCCTATCGTCGAACATGTTATAGTTACAAGTAGTATATAACAATCGATTTCGGAGCCTGCCTGGTGCCCTGGTGCCATACCACGTGACTATGACGTCAACGCGTGGGGGCGGGGCTAACGGGGGAAAAACCCATGACGTCACAATCGCGCAACAAGATGGCGGACGGGTCAATGCCCTAGAACAATGGGGAGCCGCACCCAACATTCCAAAGAACAAAAGAGAGTAGGTGAGTCAACAGGAAATTACCATGACGTCACTGCCGCACCCAACATTCCAAAGAACAAAAGAGAGTAGGTGAGTTAATAGGAAATTACCATGACGTCACGGCCGCACCCAACATTCCGTTACTACCCGGTTTATCTATTTTTAGACAATAGAGGGTAATATATAAAGTTATTCCTTTTATTGTCAACCTTTGTTAATATTTCATTGTTTTATCCGTCTAGAATGGCGATTTAGGGTAAAATTTGACATTCCGAGTTTTTGACATTTTTGGAAAGGTCGAGAGGTAAACATTACGAAAATCCATACTCGGACCGGAAATGACGTCATCAAAATTCAAAGTCGTCGTAGAGGCATAATGTTGGTACCATTGGAAAGGTCTCGTCGAGCACGTTCAGAAAATATATACTTTTATGGGTCTATCTAGTATCGAGTCTAAAATCAATCACGCGGTAAAACCTCTTTGGACTCCGAGGGTGGGTTCGAAACCTTAACAAGAGGGATACCCCTATAAAGCTATCGTCAAGACAATTCTGAAAATATATACTTTTACGGATCTTTCTAGTACCGTTCTTGAGCTATTGGGATTTAAAGCGAAATCATTCATGCGTTACAACCCTGGTTTTCTCTTTCGTTATTGTAGGGAACCTAGGCCTGTAGGGTATCTAACGAAAGGTCTCGATGAGAACTATTCGATGACCACGTCTAATCGAGTCTAAAATCACTCACCACCTCAGCCACCACCACCACCACAGCCACCACAGCCACCACCACCACCACCACCACCACAGCCATTCTTTGGAATGTTGGGTGCGGCTCCCATTGTTCTAGGGCATTGACCCGTCCGCCATCTTGTTACGCGATTGTGACGTCATGGGTTTTCCCCCGTTAGCCCCGCCCCCACGCGATGACGTCATAGTCACGTGGTATGGCACCAGGGCACCAGGCAGGCTCCGAAATCGATTGTTATATACTACTGTTACATTATTTAAAGTAGGTGTGACGTTCTTGAGTATATACAGTGTTTGTATTTTTATGGACTTTATTTGTCAATACGTTAACGCTCTCTCTAACTTCTGCTTGTAAATATCATAATGAACAAAACTGTTTGTTTTAGTGAAAACTGTATTATCGTGAAGTATGAACTTTTAACATGAAATGCACGTTCTTCCTTCACACCGAAATACGGCGTGTCATTTGATTTTCAAATTTTTTTCGGGTTTCGTTTGTTTACATGTTTAGTATGGTGGCTGACTTGTGAATAAGCGAAAACATGTGATTTAAATCTTGTCTATTTGTCCAAGGCTCCCGCTAATTATAAATGTGTCTTTGTTCAAACGAAGCCATCGTGTTCACGTTTTTTTTTATGTAAATGACGTCTCGCAGAAAGGGCTATCCTCGATATTGTTGTTTATAAGAAACCAATCATTTTTTTCTGAATGTAAATATTTAGTAACAAAAAGACCTTCGTATTTAAAGGTATCAAATATTCCAGTTTGTGATAGCCTTAAATCATATTATGATCTCTTTAAATTGTTTTAGGATATCAAAAAATGCATTTAATGATATCTTAATTTTCAATTAGTGGTATCTTTAAATAAACTATATTTTAAAACACATTACAAAATGCATTTAATGATACTATAAAAAGAGTTAAGGATATAATAAAATGAATCTAGATTATTAGTGAATTAATAGTTAGCCGCGATATTTATTGACCAAGTCTGCTAGACTAGATATCATCATGGTTAGGACCACAATTATAATATTATAAAATCATTCATTTTGTGAGCATAAAACTACGTTATTTTGGCAAAAAATACATTTTCTTTCGGACATGAATTCGTTGAGATGAAATGTCAAACAGGAGAAAACTTTTTTAAAAAGTGCATGCGCCCTAACCGCCACCCACCCCATACTCTTTCGTTTGCGGAATGGAAGTGATTACCGATATGTAATATAGTTTGGTAAAACATTTTGGGGGTTTTACAACCTAGAACTTACCATAAATTTATCAAATGCTAGTTTAATTTTATCTATATCTGTTGTGAAAAATCTAATCTACACACATCAGTGCAGATCTATAATGTCTCAATTGCATCTAAGTAAGTGCATATATATTCCTAGTGACATGTGCCAAAAAGTACGATGGTATATTTAGGACATGCTTTTATCTTTTATAAGATTGAATTATCTCGTGCGAATGACATTTTATCACGAGCACACTACATCTCATTTCGAGCGCACGACAATTTAAATCCCATGTCACACATTGGAATTGAGCATTTTTCACGTCTTAACTGGTTACCAGTTTCAAGTAGAGTTAATCAAATAACTCTCTGTCATGTTTATAAAATAAATTCTAATATTGCTCCTTCATATTTAAGTGAACACTTTACCCCTATCAATACTGTTCATGATTATCCCACAAGGTTCAGAGCAAAGGCAAATGCCTCCCTTGATGGTACAGGTTTTTCAATGTCAGATAGTAAGAGATATGCTCTCCCAGTGGTCAAAGGTTTTGGGAAAAAAACATTTGCTTATAATGGTTGTTGTTTATGGAACAGTCTGCCACAAAATGTTAGGGATGCCACAACCATGTATTCATTTAAACGTAAGGTTAAGGAACATTTTTTAAGCTTTATATGACTTTTAGTTAGATTGCATTATAGATAGATTTTTGCATTGTGTTTTTTTACTAGTCAATCATTTTTTATACTAGTCAATCATTTTTAAGCATAGGATTTTTATACAAACTTATCTTCGGGTATTTTTCTGTGATTATTTTTTTACTGTGATAAATTATTCTTCCTATGTCATACAATACTATATCTTAAGGACCACAATGGAAATAAGAGTTTATTTTAACTCTTTTTTGTGTAATCCTTAACATATAATGTTGATTGACATGGCTATATTAATTCATACATGTTTGTTTATTGTTTGATTGTATGTTTTAATTATAAGTCGCCATGTAAATTGTACATTTTATGTTGAAATAAATCTATCTATCTATCTATTTATCTCGTGCGCACGGCTCCAAAAAGATAAAAACTAAAAGAATTGGTAAAAAAACGTCGTTATGGTGCCCCACTGAACGTCGCCCTGCAGAAAGTCGCCCTACCGAATGTCGCCTCGCCAAATGTCGTCCCGCCGAATGTCATCCCGCCAAATGTCGCCCCGATTAATGTGCATACATGTGTGCGTGCGCTCGTCCGTCCGTCCTGCTAATTTTTGTACATATTATAACTTTGTCTACATTTGGAAAATACTTTGTGTTTTACTCAGTGAGATGGATTCTTGTGAGTCTGAAAGGTCAATGTCACACTTGGCTGAGGGGTTAGGGCAAGGGTCATGCACAAAAAGATCCATCTTACTGAGGAAAGAATATATTATTGCCCCAATGTACGACAACAAAAAATAAACGGATAGATAGGCGGGCAGGCGCACGTACGCATGCATATTGCCCTCTGTCTATCTATATGTCATAAAAATCCTGTAATTAAAAAATGTCACTGATAGACTCACTGAAGGAATGAAGGTTGGGGTTGGGGTAAGGGGGTGGGAGTAACAGTGAGCAATTTCCTCTAGTAACACTTCATTTGTGACTAACAAATATATCATTAGCGTTAAATCTTAGTAAGTAAGAGGATTGTTTAAGGTTCTTGTGATACATTTTCATGTCATGCTAATTGTTGGTGTATTTTATCGAAATCAATTCAGGTTGATAAAGTTACAGACCAGACAGGAAATCCAGATGGACATTCAATAAATGGATATTATTCGAAAAGTAAGAGTATTTGATTTAAAACACGCTACACAGCCAAGGCCACGGGACGAAACATGCTAATTAGCGGGGGCTCAGGGAAAAGACGAGATCTAAGACAAAAATATGCGGGATCTCGGAGCGAAAAGACGCTAATTAGCGTTCTGTTACGTCAAACCGCCCCACGACCCCGCCGTTGGAGTTGCACAATCTTGAGTTTTCGCACCGCCTACACTACATCCTAACGGATTAATGGGTACTCCAACTTAAATGGTATTTATCAAAAAGATTTTAGGAACGCGGCTCTTTTGTCACTGAAGTTGCTGTTTTTAGACATATACGGGAACTTATTTCTTAATTATCATGCAATTGATATGAGAAAACATAGGTTACCTTGGTGATCAATACCATAACATTGCATTTGTTTGTGATTTCGAAGATGTCACCTAATTAGACCGTGTCATAAAAGTTACTGAAGTTACTGAAGCATATAAGTTGTCTTTAGTGTGGCTTCCTGACTTGCCCTTCAATCATAATGCCATTTTAAATAAAAAATAAACGTATCACACGATACCTAAAATTGTAAACAAAATCTATAAGAAGTTTCTTTGGAAATTTGATTTAAATTTTCTTTTAAAATGATGTTCCTATCAAAAATGATCTAAAGCCATAAGATCTGCATCATATCAACGACTTAAATTACTATTAGTATTTTATACCTAAGGGAAATACCTCTTCATCAGATGTTAATATTGTGGATCATTTTTATATTCTTAATATAACCTAAAATATACCGTGCGCAGAAATCAACAACCTTCAGTTTAAAAAAAATTAAAATGAAATAGAAGTCCACGAAAAATAGAGATCACGGTCTAAAAAGAGTTAAAGCATGGCATAGGCGTATGAGCAGGGTCGGGGCACAATTTCTTTTTTGGTGGGTCAGAAAATTTTCATGGAAAATTTGGGTAGAGTAATCCGATATATAATGTGTTATGGGGCCCAAGGTGTAAATTAGCCTTTAAAATGAGAATTCTGACTAAAAGTGTGATTCAACCTTTAAAAAATGAGAATTCTGGACCAAGGTTGAAATCAACCTTAAAAATGTAAATTCTGGACCAAGGTTATTTCAACCTAAATAATGAGAATTCTGACTCAAGATGTGATTCAAACTTTAAATAAATAAGAATTCTAGAGTTAAATTTTAGTAATAAAAGTTCCTATATAAGGTGTGACCTAACCTTTAAATGAAAATTCTGGACCAAGGTGTAAGTTAGTTTTTAGTAATGAAAAATTCAGATATAAAGCGTGAGCTAACCTTGGTCCAGAATTCTCATTTTTCAAGGTTGATTTTAACCTTTGTCAAGAATTTTTATTTTCAAGGTTGAAATCAGTCTTGGTCTACATTTCTTATTTTTCAAGGTTGATTTCAATTTTAACCTTTGTCAAGAATTTTCATTTCCAAGGTTGAAATCAACTTTGGTCCAGTATTCTCATTTTCAATGTTGCTTTCAACCTTGGTCTATAAATCTCTTTTCAAAGGTTAAAAACTTTTAAATAAAAAATAAAAAAGGTAAAAAAAAACCCATTTCGAGTGATAGGAGCTCTGGATGAAATAACTTTTAAAGTCATATATAACTATATTTATTATATGTTTAATTTTGTCTTGCAATTCTTTGTGTTTGCTGATGAATATGTTAATCTGTGTGAATGCTTGACCTGTTCAAATCTTATGTTTTAATTCTGACACATCTATTTGTTCACTTTCATATCAAAATATGCTCATTTTTTAACATATAAATCTAATTATATTATTTCTAAAAACACTATTTATTGATAAACCATTTTATTGTAATTTTGATCTCTGATCTCTAATTAACTCTCTGTTATTGTATCATTTATCAAACACTTACAATCAGGACGTTCAAATCTAATTGGCACAGCATCACCATACATTTTATTCGTAATAGGTATAATAGCTAATACTTTGCTCGGTGCTCCAGCAAAGTAATTCTGTGATGTGTTTGGCTGTTCCAGATGTACATGTAAAGATTTTATCACTGCAAACTTTACATTTTTACCGCCAAAAAGAGTTACATTTACATTTAAACTTGGTGTATTACCGTTAGCACGAGTTATACCTACTTCAATTGATCTCTAACATCAACTGAATACCTTTATTATTAGTAATTAAAGATGCAATAGCATTGGTTTTATTTACAGACAATCTGATATTTAAACTTTGAAATACATCTGCAATCTGTTTACAAATATAGTAAATTATAGTAACCGCCCTGTGTGTGATAAGGTTTCTGACTAGTTTTCTGAATGTATTCATCAACAAGATTATACCAATCCAAAGTTTATGTAAAATGTTTTAATCCAACACGTTAATTCCCATTTCTGTTGTCAGATGTATTCCTGTTGATTGATTGTGTTATCAATGTTTGAAATTGTAAAAAAAAAATATTTAAAAAAAAATGACACTACAGGAAGAATTCAATACAGCAGCGAATCCGGCTATGCTCACGTGGGTGTGTTTGATAAAACGTCAGTAGACCTTATAAAGCAATTCATTGTTATAACATCAGATGGATAAAACTTAAATGTAGATTCCCTAAAATAATTTGAAAAATACATACAGCAAAACGTTATAACAAATGCATTGATAGAACGATGGCACTCAGACTGATTATCATTCTAGCAAAATCAACTAAACATTGCAATGAGGTGTACTAAACGGGTTCTGGTGTGGATTACATTAATCACTTAAAAGCAGATGCAAGGACCGGCGCTATAATCCTATTTCATGTTTACCTCCAAACAAGAAGAATACTATTTGAACTGGGTATAGCTTTGTCGCAAAACAAAAGTAAATTAGGAATGCATTAAAAACTAGTTATGACCAAGGAGCGTACAAACACATATGCAAAGAGTTTAATGTAGAGGTTAATGCAAACTGGCGACAAAGGATATTTCCAAATGGTGATGGGTTCGGAGATTATTATACACGCGGCCATGTAGCTCGGGCAAGAACAGATTTTAGAAACATCAAGCCAAATCAACATATTGCTATTAATAATGTAGCTGTTCTTGAATCATCAAAGATGATTTTCGAGCTGGAGTTGCCAGGTTATAGACATTTTGGTATCTTAGCATGTGAATATCTTCCACCTAAGAAAATTCATATTGATTATCTTAAACAAGATGAAGGTGTTAAAGATGCTTGGAGTACATTTATACTGGATAATTCAAAAGGATTTACAAGAGCGGATGTTGAACATGTAAACGAATCAATAAGAACTTATTGTTCGGCTATCCTCAGTTCACAATCCCAATCAAGGCCCGGGAATAGCCTTCGACGCTCCAAAACAATTTTGAGGATGCTATAAATAACCCCTTAGATTGGCCCAGTCAAATTGTATGGTACCAAAACACATTAAAATATGCACGAAGTAAAATTGATTGTGTATACGGAATTGGACTATATATGTCTCCCAGTAATATGGAAATGCAAACCAACGAAAACTCGGACTGAATAATAACCTCAACGAAAAACCTGTGCCACCAAAACAGCATGTACAAATCCAGGGAACTCCAACAAAACGAGATCTACACCGGCCCTCAAGGAAACAAGAACTATCGGTAAAATCGATGGATCCCGGAAATTTGCACTCATTCCAATGGATAATAAAGAAAACAAGCGCACCTTGAGAGTGAAGCTTCCTATGAATTTTTGCTGAATTTCAAGCAGTGGTTTCTGAGAAATAACTCTGCCTATGATGGCATTATAGTTTACCAATGTTGATAATCAAAAGACAATAAATCAGTAAAATATCATCTAACTGAAACACTTATTCTGACATCACATGTAGATGAACTTCTCTCTAGTATCACTAAATTGAATCTCTCATTACAACAAGGTGTTTTCCCTGTAAAATACAAACAAGCTAAAAAAAAAAAAAAAGCAGGTCTTGAACTAGAGCTTTCCAATTATCGTCCTGTGATTAATTTATCATTTTTATCAAAACTTATTGAGAAAGCTGTTCTTTACAGATTAAACAAACATGTAAATCAAAACAGTCTTTTGCCTAAGAACCAGTCTGCATATAGGAAATACCACTCTTGTGAAGCTGCGCTACTTCGGTTTGTCAATCATCTTCTAAGTGGTATGGAGAAAAAGGAAGTCACGGCCCTTATTGCGATTGACTTAAGTGCGGCATTTGACACTGTCGACCACGACATTCTTCTAGATGTCATAAAAGCACAATATGGCGTCTGTGATACAGCTCTTTAATGGATAGACTCCTATTTAAGGCCTCGTACTTGTAAGATTAATATCAACAATTTATATTCATCAGACCGCCATCTTGAATGCAGTGTAACCCCAGGGCAGTTGCCTTGGTCCTTGGCTGTGTCTAACCTATGCTGGAACTCGTTTTGATGTCATTCCAAAATCCATATCAGTCTACGGTTTTGCTGATGATCATATAGCAAATAAAAGAATTCGTCCTACATCTGTTTAATCCGTAGAATCACATGCGATCGGAGACCTTGAAAGCTGCGCAGTTATAATCAATGACTGGATGAATAGAAACAAACTGAAAATAAACACTTCCAAAACTGAATTTATTATGTTTGGTAGCAGACCTCAATTTAACAAATGTTTCACAAATTCCATTAACATTGCTGGTGATAATGTCAAACGTGAAAGCACAATTAGAGATCTCGGTGCATTTCTTGACGAAACCTTGAACTTTAAAGATCAAGTAAATCGCAAATGTCGTACAGCCATGTTGAATTACCTACGAATTAAGAACATCCGAAAATACTTAACGGAAGCAGCCACTGGAACTTTAGTTTTGTCTCTAGTTATTTCACATCTGGATTATTGCAATGTCATACTGTATGGTGTAGCTAACTGTGAGGTGCGTAAGATGCAACGTATTCAAATCATATGCGCAAAACTTGTCCTTAAAGGCCTAAATTATGGCAGTGGGCCAAGGGATTTTTGTCTTCAGCACAGTTGGGGACTAATGACCATCACAGTATGGCTCCAATAAACAAGGGTCATTGTTTATTGGAGAGTCAATCTACCTTACACGTGTATCTATTAGTGAGAAGGGGAAACGGTTTAATTTATTTTGAATTAATGAATAATTGATAACTTTTAAAGTTATACTAGTTTTTTTTGGCATTTCTATGTAAAAAAAAAAATTGTTGATCAAACACAATAATAAAAGAATCAGAAACTTATTTTCACAATAATGAAATAATGAGAAACTTACTTAAAGAAACATGAAAGTTTTTATTTTTTCAAATTCTGTCTGGAGAATTGTGATATTTCTGAAAAATGTGACTTCCACTCATCTAAAGCTTGCAGAATACTGTAAATAACATTTGTCTAAATTGAAAACAGAATGTGAATTTCAAAGTTACAAAGCAAAGCATGAAAAAAGTCCCTTTTGGCAACAAACTGAAAATGAAAATTGAGTATAGATGGAACACAATCATTTTATATTCAAAGAACTCAAGAAGTTTTCGCTATACTTGTGTTTTATTATCATTATTATTTTCAATATTATTACTGTATCTTTTATCATCCTGTATGTAATATAATAATAATTAATGATAATAATATACCAATGATAATATAATAATAATAATAATAATAATAATAATAATTATGATTATGATTATTTCTATTATTATTATTATCATTATTATAACATTAAAGTAACAGTTATTATCATCTACATAATATCAAAATAATAATTATTATTATTATCATTCCACATTTACTGAAGAAAAATTAATTTCTTTCAACTCCATTGCACACATCTTCATGGTCTAGTTGGGGTCCCTGTTGTGCTAATTGCCCTCTAATCAGTTGCTATTACATAATCGCTGATAAGCAGCAGATAAGATGGGAGTTGTATATTGGATTTGAGGGGGGTGGGGGGTGGTGGGGCACTTATATAGTAGTGAATCTAGGCCTTTAACAGGAGGAAATTTGACAGTCTAAACAAGCATTGTATCACTTACATTGGTTGTTGGTGAAAGCAAGAATTGAGTTCAAGATACTTTCTTTAATGTATAGCTGTCACACTGGCAAAGCACCTCTGTATTTAACAGAATTGCTTACAGGGTATATTCCTAGTAGACAAGGTTTGAGATCGTCTGAAAATTCTGAATGTCGTTATGTTTTTCCATACAACAAGTGCAAAACATTCAATGATAGAAGTTTCTGTACTATTGATCCAAAACTTTTGAATGAACTGCCGTTAGAAATACGCAAAGGTAAATCACTTGACACATTAAAAAAATCTAAAGACACTGTATTTCAGAGATTTTGCGGCCTTTTTGTTAAAGTTTTTTGATATCTGTTTATTATGCGAAAACAGCAGATGATAGTTCTTAAATTTTGGTAAAAGGTTTTATATTTCAACATTTATATTTCCAAGGTTTGTTTAATTAAACGCACGTGTTGGTAAGGCTCTATGGGTAGGGTAGTGTGTAGTATTTCTTTCTTAAATAGTAAATAATGGTACCATTAACTGGATGTTTTGAACCTCTATATGCAGCTCGTCTGGGCGTACCATGTGATGCTTTAAGCACTGGTATTCGCAATAGGGGTAAAATAACCTCAAGGGGAGGGGTGCAGTCATGACTGTTTGTTACAATATGGCTATTATTATTATTATTATTGTCATTATTAATATTGTTATAATAGTAATTATTATTATAACCCGAGGTTGCTGAGAAATAATCCTGACTATGATGACACTATAGTTTACTAATGTTAATAATCAAAAAACAATAAATCAGTGAAAAATCATCCAACTGAAACACGAAATTCCAACTAGTGGTTGTTGAGAAATACTCCGGACAATAATTGTACTATATAGTATAATATTGTCGAATAATCAAATAACTGGGTGAAAAATCATCCAACCGAGGCATGAAGATAGTATGTGCGTCTCCTCTTGAAAGTAAAGCTTCCTAAAATGGTTAAATTCCAACAAACCAGCGGTTGCTGAGAACTACTCCGGACAAGAATTGTAAGGTAGTATACTATCGTTATATGATCAAAGGGTAATGACTCAATGATAAATCATCCGACTGGAACACGAAGATAATATGTACATCTCCTCTTGATAGTTAAGGTTCCTAAGAAGCATGGCTAAATTTTAAGCTATGGTTGCTGAGAAATACTCCGAACAAGAATTGTACTATAGTATACTACTGTTGAATAATCAAACGGCAATAACTCTGTGAAAATTCTTCCAACCGGAACACGAAGACAATATGCGCAACTCCTTTTAATAGTGAAGCTTCCTATGAACTTTCGCTAAATTCCAACCAGTGGTTGCTGAGAAATATCCCGGGAAGACATGCAGGACGGACGGACAGACGGAGTGGCGACTATATGCTTTCCCTTTGGGGAGTATAAAATAACAACCCGTGTCATATATCAATAGTTTCACTTAACATAGCTAAACAACATGAAGATAATAACAAGAGCTCGTAGAACACGAAATGCCCCCTTCATGCATTCAGTAACTGTACAAGGAACGGAAATTATTTGGTCACTGTGCACTGGATATACTGACCTCAAATCAATAAGTAAGGGTCATTTATGGGTCATTTCCCAGTCATAACTGACCTGTGTATCATATGTAATCTTAAACCAAAGCATTCTCTATTTATATGGCAAAAACTGTTCTACTGTTCTGTGTCAGTGTGATTTTGACCTTTCAACTACTGACCAATAGGGTCATCTGCTGGTCAGGATTAACCTCCCTATTGAGTTTCGTGATCTAGGTCCAAGCGTTCTCAAGTTATCGTCCGGAAACTGTTTAACTTTTCCGGTCACTGTGACCTTTACCTTTGAAGTACTAATCTCAGAATCAATAGGGGTTATTTGCTGGTTACTACCAATCTCCCTATTAACATTCATGATCGTAGGCCCAAGCCTAATTCGAAAACCGATTGGTCTGCATACCAACCGACCGACAGACCAACCGACATCTGCAAAACAATATATCCCTCCTTCTTCGAAGGTGTGTGTGTGTGTGTGTGTGGAGGGGGGGGGGGGGGAGTGCATAAAAGGCATTACTTAAAGGCAGTATACTTA
This sequence comes from Mercenaria mercenaria, assembly GCF_021730395.1. Lineage (NCBI taxonomy): Eukaryota > Metazoa > Mollusca > Bivalvia > Venerida > Veneridae > Mercenaria > Mercenaria mercenaria. The sequence continues at coordinate 41,335 of NW_026459826.1, forward strand.
TGGGTGTAACAACACTTACCAGATTTATTCATTTACTCCTAAGGAGCTGCATCAACAATTCCGAAAACAAGAGCAACAAAAGTCCACAAATGTCGGTCAAACCAGTTAACGTCTTAACCACTTAATGACAACAGACGAGATAAAATAGAACCCATTACAACTGGCAAGGCAGCTGTTGCTTTACAAGAAAGATTAGCCAGTAATTAATTTAATGTCGGTTAACTTTTTTATTCAGTTCTTGACACTTTGGTATGAAGCATCAGATGGTTTGAATGGTAAAGTACTAGTAGTTGCTGAAGAAGGAAAAACAATTTCAACAATATAACACCTGTAAACTTACCAACCGCAGTAAAAATTCTAACAATGGTATACCTTGTTCTCTAAATAATGTTCTCATTCTCTGGTCCAATGTAGAGTCTTCTTTAAATTAAGAAAACAACAATACAAATTCAGGTAATGAAATAATGTCAATTGATGACAGTGGTATATTCTTATGTTGATCGTGCATACATGGCTTAACAACGTGTTGGTAAAGACAATAATGTTGAAACACATAATTGATGCCAGTTATGCTTCTGCAGATAAAGAAGACGAAAGATAAGAGGTAAGGGTAGATTTCTCGGAAGCACAGAGCAGCAAACACACAGCCACAGAGCCACGCATTTGCACAGCAGGCCCACAACAAAAAGAAGCTGTAATAGAAAAATATTTCAGACGGGTTGCTTCAAACATCCAAGTACATATTGATTTATGCTAAATATAGATGGAGGAGAAGGAAATGGTAAGGGGCAAAATTGGGCCGCGGGGGATGTCGGGTGGAGGGGGGGGGGGGCGAAGGAACCCGAAGGGGAAGGAAAACTTACTCAAAGTAAAGGGGGAAGGGGATGCAAAAGTAGCGTAAATGCAAGGGAAAGGAGGGGCAATAGGAGAATGAGAAGAAGGAAAAAACGCTTACGTTCAAAGGCTATGATAAAGTGATAAAATCAACGGCCTAAACATCAACTTACACATTTAAGAATTTTTTCTTGTAATCTGATACGGTGTCTGACACAGACCTTGCCAGACAGATAAGAAAACAATGCAACGGTAAAATGACTACATTGTACGACCACATGTTACGAAAGGGGGAAAAAAGACAGAACAAACCTGATACACGATGGAACATCGGCTTGAATGTCCCTGTCCGAAGTAAGAAAGATATCCTAATGCTGTCTGAAGACCCGGAAAGAACAACACCGAAAATATTACTAGCCAAAAATAGAAAAAGTAATGATCACAATAGATAGTGTTCGAAATTAACTATACATCCAATGAATTAGAGCACATCAATGGGATTGACATCAGCAACAAGGAAACAGATAAACTTGCCAAATGTTATACCATACCGACATAACATTAGGTATCTGACCGATAAATATGCACTGTGATTGAAACTACGATCTACATATGATAACACACTTTACAGTTCTGGAAGAAGAGAAGAGAATGCTTCAGAAGGTATCACCATTCAAATAGCCAAGGTATAAGGTGCAGATGAATCAGTAAATGTTTTTTTTATGTTTTACAAGATGCACAAATTTATTTTGCAGACTGAAGATTTAAAGAGGATCTATATATGGAACTGCCGAAATATTCTCATTGTGCATAAAGGTGTTATCGAACACATAATTATTTTATGTCTTATCATACAATGGAACAAAACACATTAAAGTCTTGAGTGACTTTCGGTAGCAGGAAGCCGAAAAACAAAAATATAATAATTGTACATTCAGTGTGCAACGGTGAAGAAAATTTACAGGAACTATGGAGATTTTTTAAATGAAAATGCTGGTTCTGCTACTTTATACATCATTGATGATTGCAGTGCTACAAAAAAAACTTAACAAAGAAAAACGATATGTTGTCAGAGTTGGCATTCTCTGGCAGATATGCAAAGCAATAAGTCTGGGTTATTTCACAAAGATATAATTCAGTGTTGAAAATGTTTAGAGAACAAGTAAAACGATTATGCATGTTTTAAACAAAAAGATAGAGATAGTTTTGAAAATTGTCTGCAGGAGAATGATATCAATCCCACACTGGAAGAAAGATAAAGAGTAAAAAATCTGATACAAATCTGATACACTATAGAACAAGTTGAATGTCCCTGTCCGAAGTAAGAAAGGTATCCTAATACTGTATGAAGACCCGGAAAGAACAAACACGGAAAAATATCCGAAAATAGAAAAGGTAGAAATGACAATAGAATACAAATAATCTATATATCAAAAGAATAAGAGCATATCAGTTGTGTGATTGAAATCAAACAGGAACAACACGCTATGTACCCGGATAATCTTAACTCTGTTCAGCGACCCTAACTCAGTGCCAACATGGCGGATGTAAAGCCGATACAACTTTGTTTTCTGTGTAATTACGATGTATAAAGGAATGTTTCTGTTGTTATATCTATCTCCATTGATCAAGTGTATATTTATTTCAAAATGTATCATGTTAAATATATCAACCCTCGTGTTTTCAGGTGGAAAAACGGCGAACAAGGCAAATTTTTCAATGAAAACTTTTACAAAAAATCTTTAAAAATACTTATATGCTTTTGATGCCTCGATTATTTTGTTGTTTGAAAGCAAAAATATACTGCTTTATAGGCCCGTTTACACTATGTTGTTAACCCACTACATGTTGACACAATGCATGTTCAAATGTACTAACAGCGAGAAAAGGGATAAAAACCTAACTTTGAGTTGATAAAAACCGAACTCAGTTTGCATGAGGAATGGATAAAAACCTAACTTACACGAAATTGCGTGACGGATAAACACCTAACTGACTAGTATTCTATAGGAATGAATGAGTTGACATGTACATGGTCTGATGGTAAACATTACTTTATAAGCGGTATTGTCTTCAAACTTTGTCATTAATTTTACAAGATGTTATATGTATGCCCACTACAGTCAAATATTTTTTCATAATTTTAATATTATCCAAGTAGCAATGTTTGCAAAAGTCTGGATAAACCCTCAAAAATAACTCAGTTTAAAAGTCAAAATTATTATATTATTATATAAGAAATTATTTAATACCACCGATGTTCGAAGTTCTGTAACCCCCAACCCCCCCCCCCCCCCTCTCTCTCTCTATCTCTCTCTCACACACACACACACACACACATACACACACACACACTGTTTCAGAAGAATTGTGTTTGTTTCAAATCTTGTATATCGTATAGTGTAAGATATTTTTATAGAGGTGCTAATGGAGTATTTTTGATATTGTTTAAATGGGATTAGATTTATGATTAATTATTAAATATGATATTTTTCAGACGGTAAATAGGGAAGAAAAGTGTGTGTGTGTGTGTGTGGTGTGTGTGTGGTGTGTGTGTGTGTGGGGGGGGAGTGATGCATGGACTGACAGGGCAGGGGTGTGGGTATCCTTACATTTTTCACTTGTCCATGGACACTTAAAAATCCACTTGTCCATTGTCAAATTTCACTTGCTCTGATTTGTAATATTAAACCTTCATGAAAGCGCAAATAGACTGGAGATCTAGTTCTTTATTTAGGACAATGAAAAGAAACGCATATCACAGTAACTGTGGTAAAAAATAAGCTGTTGAAATATTTGCCTTTTAACGTTTATAAAAGTCTGAAATCGCGTAAGCAGGGTTCGGGATCTTTTGAGGTCATGCCCGAAACACTGCCCACGCAATGGTGCAAAGCCAGATGAATTCAGAGAAAGACTCTTAAAACGTTTCGACTTGTTTTTAGTCATACTTGCGATCTCTGTGTGCTTTTGATTTTAATTTGGCTGACTACTGGCTCCAATATTTCCTTTGACAGTGACTTATTGTCTCAGCAGTTGGAATTCTACTTACAAGTTGTTTACGTTTCTGATGTCTTTAAATGTCCTTTTAGTTCTGTGTGTGTAACCCTTGTTTTCCTTTTTTAGTTTTAGTTACAGAATGCTATATGCTGATGATGCAAATGTTTTTCTTCAGCTGCTTTAAGTAGTTCTTATGTTCCCTTTAGCATGCATATGATTTCTTCTTTTATGTTTTTTTTTTAAATGCATGTTGTAAAATGTGACACTTCTTATTTTTGTGTAGTGTCAGCTAGTCTTTTTTATGTTGCTTCAAATGTGCTAAATCTGTATGTGGTAAATTACTTTTTCCTTTTATTTGCTAGTACCTATGTGCTATTTTGTTTTAATGCGCTGTAACATGTATGTGGTAATTTGTGATTTGTTTCTTATCTACTTAGAGCCAGATGCTACATTTGCTTTAATGTGCTTTAACATATATGCATTTTATTACAGCTGTTTTACTTATGTTGAGCTTATTTACATGTGTTTGTCGGAAAATAGCTTTCAGCTAGTGTTATATGTTTATACTTATCCGACGTTAAATAAATCTTCTTGTATCTAAATCTTCTCTGATATTTTATCATAGTCACCGAGTTACAGTGTGCGCGAGACATAGTCAAAGAACCCATTATCTTTATCACCTCCATACACTTGAAGCAACACACAATCTAAATGATATTTTTTGTTTTCTCATTTTATACCTGAAAAAGTATGCTTGTCTGCGGACACACAGAATGAAAAATGGACTTATCCTCCGGCAAAAAATCACGAGTCGGATAAGTTGGACATAGGAATCCCACATCCCTGCTAGGGTGGGTACTAGTAGGTCAAAGAACTTTGAGTATCAACAGTCCATAAATAAAGCATAGACGAACAGCTGTTTTCGTTTGATTAGGTGTTTATCCATTCTAAGTTCGTATTTATCTAGCACTGTTTCCTATACCAGTTAGGAATTATCCGCAAATTTAAAGTAAGGTCTGACTGCAATTTCTGGTACTTTAAAACAGTTAGAAACATAAAACATGTTCATTTTGAAGACTTCTTTGAGTACATTTTAATGAATTCCAGCCAAATAATGTGACTTTTCGATCGAAATATTTAGTACACAAAACATATTATCAATACAGGATATTATGACTATCAAAAGTTTTCAACTAACATTGCATACTAACAAAAAAACATGAAAAAAGACAAGGAAATTAACTACATACATCGTCTTTCTGTCAGCCATGTTGGCACTGAGTTAGTGTCACTGAACAGAGTTAAGATTATCCGGGTACATAGCGTGAACAAGGAAACAGATAAATTGCAAAAATTTATACCTTACCCATACACATTTGTTTTGAGTATCTGACCGACAAATATGCATCGTGGTTGGATCTACGCATAGAAATGATTGAGCTGCCGAAATATCGTCAATGTGCATAAAGTTATCCTCGGACACATAATTATTTTATGTCCTACCATACAATGGAACAATCACATAAAAGTCTTGAGTGGATTTGCGAGGTTAGAAAGCCAAAGAACAAAGATATATCAATATTAAATCCAGTGTGCAACGGTAAAGAAATTTACAGGAAATAATGATATTCTTTTAGATAAACATGCTGGTTCTATTTTATAATCATTTATGATTGCAGTGCCAATAGATAATCTATATTATCACATGTTGCGACAATTTGCCGTACGACAAACATACACTATCTGACAATATATACATAACAAAACTTATGTTGTTATTTATCCAGGGTCTATGCACTTATCAGGCAGGCATGTGCTTGCCGAGAAAATTCAAAAGTTTACTTGATGAAAAGAGGTTTATCGTCAATACCACTGACAAGTATTTGTACAAGAGGTAGTGTAAACTTGGTCATGAGTTGGTGAATTGTGTAACGGTCGTTGAAACGGTGAGAAATTAAAAATTATTCTACTGTATCCTAGTATTACCTCAGTATGATGAGGGCTTTTAAAGTCTGAATGAACTGACATTGACTTTGTGTATTTGTGGCGTTTTTACATTTATTTAGAAATTTAGGAATATAACTAGTTTTAAGCGGACATTTATTGTAAATTTTAGATCTAAACCATTCATGGTTGAATGAATTTCATTGCCTTCACATTAACTTGCATGGAGTAAAAATCTGAATGAATTATTTTTTGTATCAAACAAAGATATCTTATTGTCAGATTTAATGAACTTCAGGATAAATAGAATATTAGGTAACTGTCTTTCCGAACTTAATTTTATCCCCCTCGGTGCGCTCGATAAGGTAGTCAGTAACCTAATATTCCTGATATATATCAGCACGCTTACATCAATTTCTTTAGTATTAAGGCCTGTCTTAAAAATGTTAATGGAGTTTGAAACTACCTAAAAAAATGTCAACCAGTAAACTGATTTCAATTTGTGTCATTATTGTTTTGAGAGAAATAAGAACATATTTTATAAAAATATTAAAAGCTTTTTAATTAGCCCTTTAATCAAAATAACACGCCCGTAGAGCTGTTGGCATTCTACTGCACGCAAAGAAAACACCTAAACAGAAAAGTATATAATCGAGAAGTAAGTCAAAAAGTGGTTGGTATTTATTTACAGATTAGAATAAACTAAATGTTTCATTTGTGAATGAAGTAGGGGTCTTTATAGCTAGGTATTCTCTGTTAAATAACGGTCTGTAACACAAACTTCCATGTACAGATCATGCCAAGAAAGCCAAACAATCTCGTAAAGACAGGTGACGTTTGTTCACAGGTGGTCCTTATGTGCACGAAGTCTTTATTCACAAGTTTGAATAAACTGAAATCATATGCAGAACATGGTATTTTTATATGAGCGCCTATGCTATTGAAATGTGCAACATTTTTGTAATACGATAAACAGGTAAAGAATACTCTTTTTATCCTATACTATTACATCGTGAGTGCATTGTTTGTAACGAGAAGGAATGTTGAAATATCTCTTAACCCATGACGTGAAGAAGTTGTCAAAATGATCACTTACAAGTACGAAAATACCTAAATCAAACTGCAAAAGGCTCTGACATCTTATTATACTTGCACGAAGCGACTGTTTACATAAAAGGAAATGTGAACTACTTCATAGTTTTAAATAGATCTCTATTTTTTTTTAATAATAGTTAAAGCATTAACGCAAATATTATGGCGTTGGGTAAAATAAAGTTTTTTTTCCTGTGCGAAGATATTAATCGAGATCTTAGAGATTGATATCCTTTAATTGCAAGTAAACTTCAGATATCACCCTACGCCATGATATTTGCGATAATGCACGAGTGCAAATTCTTTGAACAATATTTCTTTTTAATCCAAAGTTCCCAATGCCATATGACCTTTTGTTTGAGTGCAAAAATCTTTGCCGATACATATCGTCATAAATTTGCTATACAGATCAAAGGGAAAAACTAAACTGTTATATATCATCATTGTTATAATTATACCTAATCAGGTTTTTTTTCTGTTATTGGTACAGTCTCTGATTGTGAAGAATGTTACCATGTATATCTCAGTAAAATAGCCACTCCATGCGATAAAATGAAATAAATGAAATTACAAGTTATATTGATAATAATGTAACAAAGTTGAAATAATCTCATACAGAGCAGACCTGGGGTAATTAAAAATGTAATTGTAATTAATTGCAATTAAATTACATTTCCCAAGTAATTGAATGTAATTTGTAATTGGGTCATTTATCAATTACATGTAATTGTAATTTAATTAATTACAGAACAGTTCTAGGGTGTAATTGACAATTACATTTTAATTACTTTCCAATTACATGGCACATGCTAATCCAGTTTGTTGAACAAATAGTATATATAATTTGTTCAACAAACTGGATTATTATTTTATGTTTATTACCAGTGACACTTCACTTTAACATGCTAATATGCATTTCATAGCTGTGAAAAATAACAATAGAATATTATGGTAGGTGTTAACCCCTTGGACATAGCTCCTTTGTTCTGATATTTGTTTCATTAGAACCAACTGGTAATCTTTGATGATGTTTGTCACTGTGTTTTTGTAGAAAATGATCAAATTAGGATTTGAAATTGTTATTTGCATAATTATTATTTAGATTTTTATCGGAGCAAAAATTGAAATGCTTAGCATTTAGTTTTATCATTTTTTATCTGTGATAAAATTTGTTGTATTAAATGATATAAACAACATAGCATTTCACAGTTCTAACACGATAAAAAATTTAATTATTATTGTAGACATTATGAGTATTCTACAGTTTTAGTGACATAGTTATTCTAGGATGACTCATGAATGTTTTACAACTTATTTTCGATGTGGTCCTTTGGATAACTTGTAGTGTCAAGGATAAAAACTTAAAATATATGTTTAAAATGTAAATGATTAAATACTGAACTAGACTGATTAAATTTTAAACATATTGCAGAACCATGATCCTATAAACTTCAGAGAAATTCAGACCTCAGAGAAATACCTGACTTTACATGCATCTTCTCTAACCAAATTCTGCTAGACGATGTATTAACTATTAATTAGGGCTGACTTGTAGCTCCTTTTGCAATAATATTAAAGACATAGTAATGTTCTCCCGCAAACACAGATTTTACTTTGAGCTTAAATTCAATTTTGAAATAACTGAAATCAGTTTACATGTGGATTATTATGTTTGTGTAGTACAAAGTAAAGAACTTTGCTACAGTGTTCGTGTAAGAAGCACCATATTTGGTATTGTAATTGAATGTAATTAATTACAATTTCCAATGTAATTGTAATTTAATTAATTACATTGCTAAATTTCATGTAATGGTAATTGTAATTTAATTGGACATTTCTCAATGTAATTGTAATTTAATTAATTACATTTTAAAGTAATTGACCCCAGGTCTGATACAGAGTTATATAAATAATTACTGGGTTATACAAAGAATTACTTTTCAAATGAAAGTTAAAATGGTGACATGATTCATCTTGTAGATGTCAGAAAGTTGTGGGTAGCTATATTTGATGACTCAGCACTTTGTACGTTTAGTAACTTTTATGTTATTGGCAAAAGAACTATTGCGGATAACTGATTTGTTTAGGATATATATCTTTATATAGATTTCGGATGACTAAATTCTTGCGTACATATCATAATAACAATCTAATATGAACATCTTAAATATCCCTTTTAATTCTAAATGATATATAATAGTTATAGGATTTTTCATATTATTAATATACAGATCATGGTCCAGGTATACCTTGAGATGCTCAACAATGAATATTGATCAAGGTTTTTGACATAAGATTTATACCTGGACCATGATGTACATTTTGTATATATGACAATGTACGAGTTTCCGTTCTTTAACCATAAATTTGTATGGGCAGACTTTTAACAATTAGTTATAATCATAAAGTATTTAATTCTCTCTTTGAACCTTAGAAATTATTGCAAATTATCAGGATTAACGATTGACGGGCACATTTATGGGCATGAATATTTCAAGGGCACATGTAAGAAGACCAAAGATAGACGTGTTGTATTTGGATTCATCTAAACAATGTCATTTGCAAACTTTTTATTCAGTTTATCTGAAACTGTGAATACCATTTTTTTCTGCGGATAAAGAGCATCTGCAGATTAAGACAATGATTTTGCAGTCATGGGCATGATTTTTGCTTGTTATCTACCATACTTGTATGCAATACCACTAATTTCATTATGAAATTAAACATTTTCAGTTAATGTTAACCTGTGAATCAAGACCATGAGGGGGGAGGGGAGGCATAAAACCACCTGTCAGAGCATGGTCTGTACGTTCAGACCCGTGATACAGAGAACCATTGAACAGAGATCATCTGACTGTAAAGACCACCAGTTTTATTTACAAACAAAACATTTCAGTTTATTCTAACATGTGAATAAATACCACATCCACATTAAGACCACTATTTGGCGTTGCCATTGTATACAAGGTAAATCGATCAAAGCTTTTTTTGTAATCAATATTCTGCTGCTCATGATCATGCACTTCACTTCATGTGCAGTAGAATAAGAGCAGCTTTTCGCGTTATTCAACTGAGTTTGACAATTAACCTGCTCTCAAGATAGATAACAAAACTTAATATCAAGCATTTATGATTGAGGTCTTTTATGGTAGTGTCAAGCGCCATACTTGTAAACAAAACATTTTTGACTGGTCTTACTATTAGAAGAAGAGAAATAAGCGTGTAGATATATAACAAAATAGTTTTGTTAAATATCAGCTCAGGTTTTGTCTAATAACGTATATTACCATATTTATCGTGTTGTCGTATCATGCGCTAACTAATACATATGGGTGGCTTACATGATCTACATTATATTTACTATGATGGCATATTACTGCCACAAGTTATATAACTCCCTTTCGTGTTAATTATCTAGATAGTCAATTACTATCTATGATATTTATCTGGCTATCTAGTAATATTTTCGTGAAATATTTCCAAGCAAGATAAATAACATAATATGAATTGCGTCCTTCCATCCTAAAACTGCCACCACTTATCTACTCATCTAAGATAATTAAGTGACAGAGTTGTTCAGATTTCGCGAAAACTTTATTATATAACATGTTAAAGTGGATTTATATGCATTTTCAAGTAAAAATCAAGATTAAATAGATGTGTATGTAAAAAGGGTGGAGGAAATAAGTTAACAAGTTAATTAACACGAAATTTTTCCTAGTTATTCACTTATCTGTTTAACTAGATAGTTTTTAAGATTTCACGTTGCTACTTATTAACACAAACATGTCTCTAGTTCCAATTGACTCTTAACGCATAGCCGGTACATGGTATGACTCCCGGGGTATGTTGTCATGAAATCTAGGTGGTGGTAAAGTGCCCCTCTGTTCTCTTTTCTGTTTACTTGAAGGGGCTTAGTTTAAAGAAAAGAAAAAAAAATAAGAAAGGCAAAATCCCAACTTTCACAGACTCAAATTTATTTTTGCATGCCGGATGCAGTATTTCACAATGCTGTAAAAAAGCCTCTTTATTAGGTATGCCATATTTAAAACATATCTGTGTGCGCGATGTTTATTGAAAATACATTCATGTTGTAACTTGATAGGCGGTTGATAGTTTACAGTTTCAAACATTGTACATTTTATATAATAAAGTGGCCTTAAAAGTATTGTCGGCGACTTTTATTTGTACTAAAGATATAATAAACATGTATCCGTAAAAATGGAGAGATATAAAAACGAAGTAGACAAGAATGGCTCGAAAAACGATAAAGTATCATAATAAATACAATATGTAAAAATATAAAATATAATAAAGTCAATAGATAATCTATATTCGTGACCGTGTCCTTGATGTCGTGCTAAATTATAACTGAAATAATTGTAAATAAAAATTTCTCTTACCATAAGACTTGAAGAAGTTGTCAAACCGATCACTTAGAAAGAGAGACACCAACTTAAATCCATCTGACATTTTTGTTTACTTATGCAAAGCGGCGATTTAAAATAGAATGAAATGCACCCAGTGAAATACTTCCTAGTTTTAAAATGGCGGGGCGGATTATTACGTAAGCATGGGGGGAATTGTGAAATCTTTACTTTATCTCGTGGTCATGAGTTCTATAAACTGAAGGATTTTTATTTTCAAAAAATAGTTTCTCTACTTTATAAACTGAAAGAAAATATTGTTTTTTTTTTTGTTTTGTTTTTTTAAATAATGTTCATCATTTTTTCTCGTGGCCACGCGATAAACTGAAAGAAAATACTTTTTGTAAAAATAATTTGCGTCAATTTATCTCGTGGCCTCGAGATAAACTGAAGGATTTTTTTATTAAAAAAAATTGGGGGGAAAAACGGGCATATGTGCGTAACTGTCCAGCCATATGTCGTGGCCACGAGTTAGCCAACCATTCTACAGTTGTTTCCCTTTGTTGTAAATCAACCATTTGCAGGCTTGTTGTGGGTTTTCGGTTTTTACAAGTTTCTGTGTTAAAGATTAATTTAAAGTTTATGTTTGTAAAATATGAGACGAAAATATTGATTCGATTATGATTTAAATTAATTTTAGTTTAGTTACTCATATTTATTGTTTATTATTATTTACAATTCTAATATCATATAGCGTCCGGATAAATTCGGACGCTTTTCGCAGCTTCGTGTTGTATGAATTAAATATCGTATTCGGTATCAGTGTTCCGTAATAATTTCAGCTGCTATTTCGGTGTCACCCCGGTATTGAAGTACTTCCGGGTCGTTGTATCCCAGGAAGTAGTTCTTTGAAATTTTGAAGTTCCCAATTTAAAGCCATCCCTACTTTGACATGTTAAATTCTAAATGTATTTACTGACACAGTGTACATTTTGTGTCATTTCTGATGTCATTAACAGTTGTTTTATCTGTGTTTTTCAGGACTACATCTCTGTGCGGAAGGATTAAAAAACTACACCAGACAGGCGGCCATGACAGATGTCAGTGGGAAATTTAAACATGGACTAGATACTTTGATGTGTAGCAAAAAAGTTCATTGTTGATGGTGGTGTTTTTCTGTGATATATTGATTGGGATAGTATTACTCTTCAGAAATACAGAGCTGTCAATGCTGCAATTTTGTTGTGAAATTCACAATCCATGTCCAAAAGTGCTTGTTTTACTATACAGCAAAGAAGGAGAAATTGTACTGGGCCGACACCGTAAGTACCTTACTGTCGTGCTCGGGCTTTACCGTATGCCTTTATTTAATTTACGGTCCGAGATAGTGAAATCATGCAGAAATAATATCGACTCTCACATCGGGAAAATTCGGACGATGTTAGGAATAATTCGGACAAGTAAAAAGCTAATAGGGAAAATTCGGACAGCAATTTGTTTTTTAAAAATACGTTTTACAGCAAACATTAAATGGGATTTTTTTTATAAAAAGTAAACTGTGTACATTACAGTTATATAGTACTGACTAACAGATATTATCTAAAGGTTTAATAACATCGCTATTAATATATCAATTCACTATGAGACATATTTCTTCGAAAATTTTATACAGTTATCTGATATTAAGTTCAATTTCTTTACAGTTTATTCTTCCGTTGCGTTGACCATATTCTATCTTATTATTGTTTTTCACGTTTGATCTTTTTACTTGAAAATTTCAATGAATATTTATTTTCTCTTTTCAATTCATTTTGTTTCTTTTTCAGTTCCTTTTCAAGCTTTTTTTCCTTTGCTTTGAGCTTCTCCTTAATAATGTCCTCGCTTGTCAACAGCCGATGTACCGTCACCGTTTTTCGCGGTTTGTTAACTTGTTTTGATTCGCGCTGTGCCGGTGGAATAAACATGTCTCCTATTTCTTTGTCGACATTTTGCGTCTGAACTAAGGGTTCCACAAGGTTGCATCCATTTTCGTCAACTAAAGGTTGACAGAGTAATTCGCCACTCTCGATGAGAGTGAAGAGCTGTTCTGGATCGCTAATGTCAAGAACAGAACTTGTCAAAGAATAGCTGCTGTCTTGTAACACCACTGGTTCAAATATTCCTGTCAGGCAAACCCTCAACAACATGTGTTCTCGGCTTTTCGGTAACTGACGATGTAACTTCGTCATGGCTGCCCTTTGAAAGACAAATCATTTTGTAATCACAATTATTTCAGGCATTTTAAATCTATACACAGAATATAACTTATGGATTATGCTTGATTGTATTTCTTTCTGTCATATTCATGTTTGTTGTCTGCTTTTACAAAATGAATATTAGTCAAAAAAGAACAAGTTATATTGATTTTATACTGAACTTAAAAATCCAAAGCGACAGATAAGAAATGATCCAAACTGACCTCATTTTTTCCTGTTTGGTTTACTGGACCGTCGGCAACTGCCAGAATGCTTCCACCTTTCAAAGAATCATGTAAGTTGATTTCTGCTTCCGGTATGGGAACATTGGTAGGTTCACTTGGTCCAAAAGCTGAATCGGGGATTGCATTACGGTTGAAGGGGAAAATGCCACAAGCACGGAAACCACTCTTGATGTTCGCTTGAACCACTGCACTGTCCCATGCCACTTTAAACAGTGACGGAAAAGTCCATTTATTAATCTGGTGTAAAGCATTTTCTTGTAGAAAAGATGAGCATGCTTTGTTGTATTCCCTGTTAAGGGGGCCAAACACGGCCCGGTCAAGCGGCTGTAAGTAATGTGTAGTATGGGGTGGTAGCGCTTGCAAGTGGATGTTCTCTTCCATTGCACATTGCAAGATGGCGAGTGTTTCATGAGACGAGTGTCCATCAAGGATAAGGAGTTGTGGCCTGTCTGGGCAGCAACATTTCAAGAAAACGTCCAGAAACCAGCGCTCTCCAATCTGGTCATCCATCCAGCCATTCTTTTGGTAGAACCACCTTGAGCCAGCGGGAGCATTCTCTGTATTGAAGCCATGCAGAGACTTTGACGACTTCCCTTTAACAACGAACATGGGTGGTAACCGTTACCCGTTGGCGTTGACACACGCCATTACTGTTATATTGGTTGACCTAGAGCTTATCCGAGTAACACCTTTCTGGCTAACAACTCGAACAGGGTCGTGCTCAAAACTTTTCCTCATTTCGTCGCAATTCCACACATTTTGGGGTTTGTCTTGCAAATTAGGCTCCTCAGTAATGGTGCCCAAATCATTGAAATAACGTCCAATGACCTCTCTGTTCATCATACGCGCCCTTGTAGATGATAACTTTTCTGGTTTTCTGATAGTGAGGTCAGGGTGCCTTTTTTAACCCCCTCCCACCAATCTTTCCCGGCCACAGAATTCGGATACCCTGAACCAATACGCAACTTTTTACAGAGAACACGCGTTCGCATTAATACCTGTTTTCGCGTCACCCCTATACCACGCCTTGCTACCATCTTCACACTATCCACTATTTTATTTTCAATATCTGCTGGTATACAAGGCGGCCGCCCACGTTGAACATTAACCTCGAAGCGTCCACTTACTCTGTCACCAAGAGTTGATCTCGGGACACTAAACATTGCAGCAGCTTGACGGACTGACATGCCTTCCTGATGAGCTCAAACAGCCTTTTCAAGCTGGGAGCTGTCGTAATTCACAGTTTTCCCCCTTTTGGTATGGATGTATTTTTTAGGCATTCTGAAAAAAGATGATGATGATGATGATGATGGTGGTGGTGGTAACTCCGACACAATTTTAGTTTATATTGCAATTTACAGACTTTTGTTGGTTTAGCCCACCCTGGGACATTCTTGCAGATAAAGAGACTTTATAAATTGTGAAGGAGAGAATTTGCTGTAATTACTACTTTTACGATACAAATCGAAAAGCTCTAGGTAAACCGTCTCGGTTATAAATATCCATATTTTGCAGTCATAAATCACTAATTTCGCCTAACAACACAAGTGAGAACTGCAAACAATATTACAATTCTTATATAATATGGAGCCAATGTGACATCGATGTTTGTTTTCCTATTACAATGAAAATATATCTGTTTATCAAGCATGTCTACCTCAATATTAGGGGCTTCACTGCCAAATTGCTGAAGTAGTAAATCTGGCATTGTAGTCTTAATTTTGGCAGAAAAGCTTAAAGTTTGCATTGCAAAAGTAAGTATACATGGCCTATGAAACATATTTGGCGCTGGCTGAATAAATTTCAGATGCCACAAAACACAATCGTAACGGCACAACTACGGCAGTTTTATGGGATTCGCTGCTAAAGGGATAAGTATTTAGGGCAGGATGACGGTCTTAATTTGGTGAAACATTTGATATTTTATATAAGCACGGCTCAAGGCAAGTAAGAACAGCATAGGATATTACAAGCCTTAGTAATATCAGAGCATTGCAACACATGTGTTTATTGCTCTGTTGCAATTTAAATAGAGCTTTTGTATTAAGACTCTGAACTAGAATTTGAAGCGATTCGCTGCCGAATGGGTTCAGTGTGTTAGGACAGTATGACGGTTTCAATTTAGATGAAAATTGATATTTTACCTAGCAAAACTTAATAAACATGGCATATAAAATATTTGTGTAATTAGTTAAATTGTTTCAATTGTCACAGAAAACATCCGTATACGGTGCCACGCAAGTGAGAACTGCACACGACATTACAAGCCTTAGTAGTATCGGTACACAATAACACAAGGGTTTGTTGCTCTAATGCAATGAAACAAAAGTTTTTGTATTAAGACTCAACCGGAATTTGAGGGGTTTCGCTGCTTAATCGGTTTAGTGGTTAGGGCAGGATGACAGTTTCAATTTAGATAAAAATTGAAATTTTACATAGCAAAAGTTAATATACATAGCATATGATATATTTTTGTCACTGGTTGAATTGTTTCAACTGTCATAGAAAACATCCGTATACGACACAACGCATATAAGAACAGCACATGATGTTACTAGTATTAGTTATATCGGAAAACTGTGTTTGTTGCTCTATTGCAAGGAAAATATGTCTGTGTGTTTCACCTGTGAACTATAATTTTACGGGATTCGCTGCCGAAGGTTTTGAGTAGGTTGGGCAGGATCACGATCTTTATTTGGTGAAACAATTGATATTTCAGATAAGCACGGTTAAATGCTACTGAAAACAGCACAGGATATTACAAGCCTTACTACTATCGGTGCACTGCAAAAAAGTGTTTGTTGCTCTATTGCAATGAAGATATGTCTGTGTGTTTAACCTTTGAGCTACAGTTTTAAGGGAATCACTACCAAATGTGTTGAGTATTTAGGGCAGGACGACGGCTTTAATTTGGTGAAAACTATTGATATTTTATGTAAGCACGGCTCAACGCAAATGAGAACAGCATAGGATATTACAAGCCTTAGTAATATCGGAGCATTGCAACACATGTGTTTATTGCTCTATTAAAATGAAAATATAGCTTTTGTATGTAGACTCTGAACTAGAATTTGAGGCGATTCGCTGCCGAATGGGTTCAGTGGTTAGGGAAGGATAACGGTTTCATTTTAGATAAAAATAAAAAAATTATCTAGCAAAAGTTAATATACATGGCATATAAAATAATTATCACTTGTTGAATTTATTCAATTGTCACAGAACACATCCGTATCCGGTGCAACACAAGTGAGAACTGCACACACTATGACCAGCCTTATATTATATCGGGCAACTGTGACAAAGATCTTTGTTTCTCAATTAAAATGTAGGTAGGGCAGGATCACGGTCTTTATTTTGCGAAACAACCGATATTTGATATAAGCAAGACGCAATGCTAGTGAGAACAGCACAATGATATTACAAGCCTTATTGATACCGGTGCATTGCAACAAAAGTCTTAATTTTGACATAAAAACTGAAAGTTTACATTGCAAAATACAAGTATTCATAGCCTATGAATCATAACTGGCGCTGGTTAAATAAATTTCTGATGCCACAAAAACAACCGTATACGGCACAACGCATGTTAGAACCGCACATGATGTTACTACTATTAGTAATATCGGGAAACTGCGTTTGTTGCTCTATTGCAATGAAAATATGTCTGTGTGTTTAACCTGTGAACTACACTTTTAGGGGATTCGCTGCCAAATGGTTTGAGTAGTTAGGGCAGGATGACGGTCTTAATTTGGTGAAACAACTGATATTCTATATAAGCATAGCTCAGCGCAAGTGAAAACAGCACAGGATATATGAGGGCCAACAGAATGTATCGCTGTGAAAGATGGCAATGAAACTCCTGTGGAGTCACTGAAACTACTACTTGAAGAAGCTGACATTCGTGTCCTGCCACATACAATCAATGCCACAGAACATGGAATAAAATAATTGTTCTGCTCTCTGGTGACACAGATGTGATGGTTTTAGGACTGCATTTCTGGAACAGATTGTCAAATAAACGGGCTTGATGAGTGGATGAAGGCTGGAATGGGAAACACTCTTCGTTACATTCCACTTCATCATATAGCAGACTGAGACAAATCCATCACTTTGGTATGTGTTGCCTGAAGCACACATTCTTACTGGATGTGACAATACAAGCAAACTTTCTGCCTTAAAGTCCCACACAGAAGAATTCTTTAGTTTGGCAAGACATTTGCCGGCACTCCAGAGGATGTGTTTGTTAAAGCTGAGGAATATCTGGTCCAGGGTATTAAGCATAGCTGCCAGTATAAACGATGAATGAAATCCGGTATGCTCTGCAACATGCGGGCAAAGCCATGGGCATTCAGTGCCTTCCACCAACAAGTAATGCACTAAAGTACCATATACTAAGGTATTTGTATTCAGTATTCCTTCATATACACTGTATGGACATGAGCGGAATGATTGAACTTAACCCCTTCATGTACGGATATACAAATGATGATAATGGACATATAGTGCCCACACTTAAACACAGGAGTGCCCCAGTCCCCATTGCTGTGACATGTGCATGCAAATATTGTTCAACAGTGAGGTGTTTTTGCAGGAAAAGTGGGGTTTTATGTTGTAAATATTGTAAATGCAGAAACAATTTGCTAGGAAATGTTTGTAAAACCCAAAATACTATACTTTCTGACCCAGTGCATCTTGACTAAATGCATATAATATGTGAATCTTAAAATATAAAAATTCAGTTATCTGGTAGTACATTGTGCATTAACAGGAACTGTAGAGCCAAAACTGGTCTTCTCGAATAATGTTGGTGGCTTAAGCATGTTTTATTTCTTAAGCGATTAATTTTCTTCTTTTTTTCATTTCCTTGGTAGTAAGTAAAATGTTTAACAGCAAACTATTAGTATTTTACTTACTTTTAACATTTTTACCTTGTTATGACCTTGAACTTTGGAATGTGTGATTTTGATGTTATTTTAGTTAATCAAATGCAAATACATTATCAAACCCTTATATAGATAATATGCTGGTATACTTCATACAGCATAACACAAAACATGCATTTATAATTATTCATCTTAATTACAAATGGTGGTAAAATAACATACATTTAATGTAATTCTATATTATTCAATAATTAACAATGAAAAAAGATTTGTTGCTATTTGCATCGATAAAGAGATGTCATAAAACACTATTTTAAGAATGTGTGAAGGAATTAAAACGTCATGTGTACACACGTAATTAAAGCAATTTTGGCATTTCGACCTTGAAATGACCTTGACCTTCATCTTCACTGACCTTGAAGTTGATGTAATTAGAGAGAACTATATATGTGCATGCATTATCATACATATATGCAACTTAAGCAATAACATGTAATTATGGTTATTTTATACCTTTATATTTCATCCAAATTACAGATGGATGTTGTGTCACATAAGTCTATCTAATTTCATGAGTATTCAATTCATGACTATGAACTAAAATTTTTGTTGTTTACTGTATTGATAACAAGTTGTCACAAATTACGTTCTGGAGGCATATGGCTAAATCTATGTTAAATATTTAAAATATTTTATGGTATTAACGTGTTTTAAGAGCTGCTTTGAAATGACCTTGACCTTTGTTGACTGATGTGGAGATCATTATAAAGCTGTGTGAATTACCACACACATTAAATTCAAAGTTTGTGGGCACTTAATTGGTAAATTAGATAAAGTTATATTGGTCATGGGCACAAGAAATGGCGGCCATATTAGACGCCATCTGGTTTCCACCAGCCTCCCCTTACAAAATTATACCAAGAAATGCTCTGGACAAAAAAACAACAACACAAAATGCCCCTAGGGACTGCATTATGTTTGAATTACCTGAATTCTCCCTTAATAGCGCTGACGTCTTTAAAACATGTTGTAGCCACTAGCCAGAAGTAAATCCGAATCCTATTGATGAGAGACCATGTATTAGTCTTTCTTTTGATAAATGTTAAAGTTTTAGCTATTTTGAGATTACTTGTTTTAGTTGGGACGTTCCATGCATCACCAATTCACTGTTTCAAACAACCTCTTTCAGTTTTATTTGTCTATTTTTCTAATCCATTTTGGTATATGTATATAATAAAAGTGTCAATAAGCAATACCTTGATCAGCAAGGATGCATTCAGCTCTCGTGGATTTTGCCAGACCGGATCACACGCGGTGCAAACGCCTCGTGGGATCCAAGCATGGAAAAATCCACCCTAGTCGAATAAAACATTGAAGCTCAGGATACTGATATAATAAATGAATCCAATTTTAACCGCCAAAATAATGTTTACTGGTACGGTTTGTGTTGCTCACGAAAATGATTGTGTAGAATTTGGTATTCGCCTTGATCAATAAACAAACAAACAATTCAAAACATTATCCCTTTATATATTCGATCACATCAAGTAAATAATCATTTGAATTCTATTGCAAATCTTAGTCAACTAAATTATAAGACAAGTTAAACTCTCTTGTTTCACACACGCACACAAGCACGCAAGCATAGATCCCCCCCCCCCACCCCCCACTCTCTCTCTCTCCGTCTCTCTCTCTCTCTGTTCATGTCATCATCCCTTTAAGGTTTACAACATATGTCTTATATAACTTTAATAAATTGCTATATACTTAAGAAATAATTTATAGCAAAAGAGTGTTTTAACACTATTTATGCACGATGGGCGGTTATACGTCGGGCTTTATTATTTCTCGAGGGCGCAGTCCTAGTTAACTTATTTGTACGACGTATTACCGCCCGAGTGCATAAATAGTGTTAAAACACTCTTTCGCTATAAATTATTTCGATTCTAATATGCTTTAATCTAAAACAGTAGATAAAATATAGTAGCGCTCTTTCTTGGTCGCAACAAAAACATTGACGTCACCGCACGTTAACGTGACGTCATTCTAGCGTAAGGGTGTTTTAACAGAGAAAAGCATATTAGAATGTTGTATGAAATTTTAAATATATTACTTAAAGTTCAAACACCCAAAATATGCTCATATCCAAATAATAAAAACAATCCATTTAATCATTAAACAATTAAAACTGATTGGACAAAAGGCAAACAACAGAAGACAATCCAATCTTGTAACGTTTTCTGAAGACAGATTTATGAACATAATCACTTTCGACAGTACATACATAGCTTGCTCTATCAAAACCCATAACTTGAGATAAGCACAAATGATCATATTGACCAAGTTACAATGTTATAAGATTCTGAATTTTCACTCACTGGCATTTGTTTCGGGTGTCAAGAAAACCGTTTTGCTTGCGTTCTGGATTAGCATTTGCAACTGCCCAATACTACGGTCCGTCTTGTATCTCCACGGCTTAAGTGTTCCATATACAGGATACTTCTTGAATTCCGGCCTTGTGTCTGTTGTTTGAACTGGAATGACTCTTCCTTTTGCGTTATAAAGAGAATTTACAAGACACATTTCGCCACTGAAATCTGCAAGAACGTCGTCTCTCAGATTATCGTTTACAATGATACATACGTAAATGTACCGTTGGAAGACATCATCCAATCCCGATAACCTTGGTTGACCAATTCCAATGTCTTCAACAAGCTTTACTGAAATACCGGTATCCTTACCTTGTATAAACGTTTCTATCTCTGTGGCTAGGCCAACGTCGTCTTCTGCGTATAGCAACAGAATGTCTGCTTCGAAGCAGTGTCGTGTAAGATCTGAAATATAAAACTAAAATTCGTCTCATAATACTACAGATATGTTCAAAACATGTCCTGTCTCCCCAAGGCAACGAAACAGGCGAATGTTGGCACCAGCAATGTAGAGAAAATTTCTTGTCCCTATTTTCAAATTTGGATAAATGTCGTTTTTCGGGTGTTCAGAACAAAATTGACAGAAATGTTTTAATAGATGAAACAAAAGTTTTCAGAGGACAGCAACATGAAATTAGAAAACAAAAATCCTTTGGAAGCATAAGAATGCATCCAAGCCATATAATAACAGACTTGGTTTGATTCAGTCCGTTCATGAGAGGTAATGAAATGTGCAACACCCTTTATACCCACTAGCACTGGCTTAAGTGGAATTCTATTAATAAAACCGAGGCCAAGTACGGGGAGACTTTACAGCCGCCACATGACACTTAAAGATTGCTGCTGTGATAGTTAATAAAATCTATAAGACGATCCTTATGAAGCATATATTGCATCCAAGCAAAATAAAAGCAGTCTTGGTTTAATTGAGTCTGTGCATGAGAGGTCATGGAAAAGCGTTGCGAGTAAATGCTCAAAATGAATGAGTCAATATCAAAAGTAAATCAATGGGCATAACTTGCAGAAAACGCAGGACAGATTCCAAAACATGTACATTGCATTTTAGATCATTACAGAGTATAAGCATGCGAAGTTTCAATCCATTCCCACCCGTGGTGTGTCAGATACCAGTTTACATACAAAAGAGTTACCTGTTGGTACTGGCATTACGCAATAAAAATACAAAACAGATTTATGGAATATGTGCTTTGCATGTCAGATCGTCACAGTGAACAAGTATGTGAAGAAGGCTATGCTTGACGATGCCATGTCTTTGCTTTCTTAACGTTGACGGTAAACAGCTTGTATGCTAAAGATTTCAATTCGAATCCAGGTTTTCGTCATATCTAAACGATTAAATATCTACTTGTAGTTCATAAAAAGAGTGGTTATAACTACTGCCTACTTTAAATATATTTTCGGATATACCGGTATCCTTTTCCATCAAAACTAGAGCAAAAAAAAAATATTATTTATGTTTAGAGTAAAATATGGCTAAGATTCTGTCAGCATTTTACCGTATTCATATTTAACACTCAGATAAAAGCTTCCATCGTTTCTATCAGTATGTTTTTTTGTTTTTTTTTTCATTTGAATAACGTGAATATCATAGCTGGATATAGTCGCTAAATCGCTGTCATCTTCGACTTTAGTTTGAAACAAAACCGTTTGATATGAATGAAGTATGAAATATGAAAGATCGGTGCCGTTTCCAGACTTTTAGACAAATATTTAGACCCCGGGTCCATAGTCTGTTTGAAAACAGTACTATAACAAGAAGTATCTTTTTATGAAGAACATATTTTACAGAACACATATTTTACATCATAATTATATTAATCATAGTCAAGTAAACTTTGCCAAAAATAAGACTAAAAAGGAGGAGCCGAAAAGTATGAATCGGTGGGTGGGGGAAGGGGGTGAACATTTTTGATATCGTCAAGGGGTACCAAATGGCCAAAACGGGGACGGGTTGACTTGGGGACGAGCTGACGAGGGGACGCGTTGACACGATATCAAAAATGTTCACCCCCTTCCCCCACCCACCCATCCACACTTTTCGGCTTCTCCTTTTTAGTCTTATTTTTGTCAAAGTTTACTAGAGAAAAAATATTAATATGCAACAAGCCATTAAATAAAGGCTGCAAATAAATCCTACAAACAGACGATGTGAATTGGTTGGAAAACGCGGGGAAAAGACGTAACGTTTAAACAATGCTTAAGGTGGAATGCACCTAAGTTGAAGTCATTGGGTACCGTTTCGACATTTTGTTAATAAACAATTCAGTATGTTCCTTATATAATGCATATTTTACATTTTTGATATTTCTGTATTTTTTTCTGCAAATGCAACAAGACATTAAATAAAGGCTGCAAATAAATCCTACAAACAGACGATGTGAACTTGGTTGAAAAACGCGGGAAAAAGACGTAACGTTTAAACAATGCTTAATGTGGAATGCACCTGAATTGAAGTTATTGGGTATGGTTCGACATTTTGTTCATAAACAATTCAGTATGTTCCTTATATACTGCGTATTTTACATTTTTGATATTTTTGTATTTTTTTTTTCGGCAAACCTTCAAACACGATTTTATTTTCTGTCGATTGAAGGAATAAAATTATGGGGCGCAATTGAGTATTTTCTCAGTATCTCCTCTTTTTTTTAGATAAATCTACTATTTTATTTTTCTTAGTACAATTATATCAAAATATACCCTTTAAAACTCTGTTACATTAGCGAAATCGTTTCAGTGTAGAACTCAGATTTTATTGTATCGATTATATTCAATTTAAGAAAATGCGACAAAATCGACACCCCATTACCGTTGCCCTGAATTACATTACTCTACCCCAATCCCAGTTAAAAAATGCACAATTCAATGAATTTTCTTATGTCTTGTGATAAAGACAAACTCATTTTTAATATCTGAAGTAGAATTTAATCAAAGAGGTCCTTTACAACTGTGCAATGATTTCATTCATCGTTAAGATTCACGTTTTATTTTAATATGCGTCTGAGGAGTCAAAATTCAGAATGTAACAGTTTTCAGACAATTTAGCAGTACACTCATCGGAAGTTTGTAAGGATACGTTATGATTTATTTCAAATAGCACCTGTGGTATAAAATTTCAAAGTAATGAAAAATTAAGTCTGACCTATAAAACCAAATTCGGCCATCGAAATATGTGAACATTTGCGTGGAGCAGGTAATTAACCGGGCAAGCCCATTAATCTTATGGTCCGATGTTACTAGGCTTGAGAAGTAAGAAACAAAATAGTAAAAATGTATGACCTTGGGATGTGCGTGCGTGCGTGCGTGTGTGCTTAGGGATAATTACAAGAAAAACAACTAACAAACAACCTTTACTTCCGTGGCGGGGCGGCTAAGTCAAGGGTCATACGTCCGAAATCACAAACTTTGAAATATTTGAACCTGTTGTAGCATATTAAACTATAATATTTTACAATAATATAGTACTTTTTTGTGTGTGTTTCAAGTGTGGAAACTCCGAACTATACATACAATTGCATATGCAATGGAAAACCTGTATATAGGTATTTTGAATAAGAAAAAGATGAAAAATAATGATTATTGTATAGAAAAAAAATATTTAAAGCGATTTTCAAAAATTACTTGATCAGTATTTTAAGCAAAGTTGTCGCATTGGCTATGTTAAACATTCTGCATTGAAACCATTTCGCATTGCAGTGTTACAGTTATAGACCTCTTTTGAAAGGAAAACCCTCTTCTCACGTACCACATAATTCGTGTCACGTCTGTAGTGAGACTCTCATGAATGAAAGTGTAAAATACAAAGATTTGAAAAGAGATATATCAGAAAAACACGTAAACTAAGCTATGTTCTGATATGGGGGCAGGGGTAGCGTAATGTAATTTTACGCGAAAATGAATTCGGTGACCCCATAATTTTATTCCTTCAATCGACAGAAAAAGAAGTTTTCATCATCATGTTAGTTTCTTTTGTCAAATTCTATCGTTTGGGTTTTTACAAGAGACAAGACTAAAGCAAACTTTTTATTCAAAACTCAACGTCTTATTTGTCGCTCTGACGTCACTTTAACGCAAGTATCGACTTTTACGTTAAAATGATCTCCACAAATTATACACCATTTTATAAACATTTGTAAATGAAAATATGATGAGTAACAAGCAAATCAATATTTGTTGAATGAATAGAGCGATTTACGAAAACAATATCACGGACGTAAAATCATGGTTCATCAAAAATGGACGTCAATGATCGTGTTTGAAGGTTTACAGAAATACCAAACAATGTAAAATACGCATTATATGAAGAATATGCTGAATTTTTAATTAAGCAAAATGTCGAAATGGAACCCAATAACTTTAACTTGGGCGCATTCCACCTCAAATTTCCCAATTTTCATAGCACCGTAGCGTGAAAATGAACTAGTCAAGAAATTTTATAATCTTACTTTATTCAAAGCATTTCAGAAATTTTTTCAGAAATTAAAAAAAAATCTTTGGGGGAGAGAATGAGCAGTAAAATGTTTACTAAGAAGTATCATTTTCTCATTACGCTTTTTTGTGTGTAACATGCATTCAGGTATACAAGTATGACAACTTGTTTGAGATTAACTTATTTTCCCTAAAACACAAACATTTGTTTGTGAAATTTTGATACACAAAATCTGCACATGAAATAGTAGGTAGGGGAAAATTTAAGACAATACGGCGAAAACGAAGTCTGAGACCCTCGTATTTGTTTCGCTCATTTTACACTAAAATTTATATGATACTTTTTAAATCTATGGATCAGTTTTTACAGACTACTTAGTAATTCCGCTCGAAAACAACAATATCGTAGAAAGATTTTGGCATGATTTTTTTTGCATAAAGTAAGCATTTCTTCCGCGAATAGTCGGATTACATATTTGAAAACTACATCTGGGTATATGTTGAAACGGAAATGTTATATTAAATATAAAAATACCTTTTGAATTAAATGAACGCCCCTAAACAAAATTAATCGCCGTATAAAAGGTAACGTCACAATTATTTACGGCTATGCTTACACGTGATTTTTCGACGTTATTTGCGTATAAGTGTGCATTTGACCTTTTCAATAATTGTACATCGGGTGAAGATCAGCCTTTGCTATTATTTAAAAATGTTATCAAGGATGGAACTTGTTTTTGAAATTCCCGCTCATTACGCCTTCTTTACCTTAACGACGTTTGTCATTGTGTCGTTGCGAGAGAACAAAATAACGAAACGGGGCACAAATCAGCCACCATAATTTTTATACACTTATGTAAATTCTGTAAAACATCTGGCTTGTTTTCCACAAGTAAACAGGAACAAGCAGAACATCGTATATCCTTTCCCTCGGATGATCCAGATTTAGCAGAACAACCTCGAGTCGAATACAACATTCTAAATCAAGCTATTGTTATAATATCCCTAATATATGAACTCACCATTAACTTGTCCGTCTAGTTCGTCCCGGACTTTTTCGGAGTCCTTGAGAAATTCAATGGCCTTTGAAAAAAGTTCGCCACTTTTCTAAACAGAAACAAGAGAAAAAATGAGTGGAGAAGAGTACGTAACTATCTGAATGAAACAAAACATTTTTATGCACTCCATATAACCTAGCCAAAGGTTCTGCATCGTCCCCGAACGGAAGTTGCTAATTGTATTCGATAAGGTGTAGGTTTTCACTTTTGAGAGAGTAAATCAACTTGTTTTCGGTATCGTTGATGCTTACCGTCAACATCCTTCTTGTTACAATTACATTGAGTAGGTTGCATTAATAAATACATATGTGTTGAAATTCCTCCTCAAGTACTATACCCACTTCTGCTAAGATAACTGATTAGTTACCTGTTATGCCGTGGAATTCAGGTAAGTATAAGAAACAGAAAACATACTTTCTTTCTCATCTATGGTAACCACACTAGCCATAGCTTTCGCAAAGCGGTGGTTCCAACGCCGCGGTGGTGGATGATTCGGCACAGAAGCGGTGGATAAATATGGCCGACTGACTACATTACGATAAGTTTTCTAATGAGGTTTCCCATATTTTTTCACGTTTGACTGAATACAACCAGTGAGACAGGGGTCCACATGTGTACTCTTCCAGCCACAAACACACTTTTTCTAATGAGGTGTCCCATATTTTTTCACGTTTGACTGAATACAACCAGTGAGACAAGAGTCCACATGTGTACACTTCCAACCACAAACACTTGTTAAGTGCAATTCTTGTTATTATTGTAATCATTTCTGTACATTTGACGAGGGTCTGTGGTTTTTGTAGAATTTACATCATAAATGGTAAATTTTGTATGAAGTGACCCCTGAGCACGTTTGCATCAAATCGTAAGTATTACACCGTGAAGCAAAATCCATTTTTCGGAATCGGTGAATTTTCGTTCCAGGCATATAAAATAATTAACTAAAAATTATTCCAACGAAGTGTGCGGTGTGGGTACAAATGCAACGTACAGTGTATCTTGTTTCTTTAATGTTCGTTATGGACTTTTAACTTAACTAAACAGCATTTTCCCGCGATCTGATTGGAGTAGGTCCATGAAATCACATTGACATAAGACAGCAATAGACACTGAATGTTTAGTAATGATATACTATTGATTAGCACTTCCGTTCTGTTGAATACATACATGAAAAGTAAGCTTAATGTTTTGAACTATAATTATGTTACTAAATCTACTGCCAAGAAACAACAACATGTTCTTTCGTACCAAATACACCTCAATTATTGTTTATATGAACCCATGCATGATTTTCTTTAACTTCATTTTCCCCAAATATATACAAAATATCAACTGACAATATTGATTGTTTGTTTAAATGCTGACTTCATGCGACTTTTACATCGTATAACATACCAACTTGACTTATGTACAATACAATGACTAATACGTAGCATAATACACCATAAATACACTGCTCAATGTCATTTTGATCGATTATTTTATATGACTGCAATGAAACTTCACCGATTTCGAAGAAATAGTTTTTGCTTCACGGTGTCATACTTACGATTTGATGCAAACGTGCTCTGGGGTCGCTTAATTTGTACAAGATTTTACCATTTTTGATGGAAATTCTACATAAACGACAGTCCCTTGTCAAACTGTACAGAAGTGTTTCAATTAATGACGAAGAATTGTACTGAACAAGTGTTTGTGGTTGGAAGTGTACACGTTTGTGGTTGGAAGTGTACATATGTGGGCTCCTGTCTCACCGGTTGTATTCAGCCAAACGTGAAAACATATGGGAAATCTCATTAGAAAACTTACCGTAATGTAGTCAGCCGGCCATATTTATCCATCGTTTCTGCGACGAATCTTCCATCGCCGCGGTGTTGGAACCAACGCTTCTGCGAAAGCTATGGTCAGTGTGGTAACATTGATAAATTTATGTAAAAATTTCCTTCGGACCAACTGGGTCATGCGGCTTTGACAAACATGAAAATGAAATATTAAAATTGTTAAAATACATGATAAACAGATTCTAATCCAGCGATATGACATGGAAGTGATATTTTATTTTCCTTAAAAATAAAGCAAAGAACATGCTTATATATTTACATAAATTTTAGCATAAATTTGTGGTGTAGCCTGAGGCGTAGGTAGCTTCTTCAGTGTGTGCTCAAAATAACAGCAAACGCCTTAGACAGCAATCTCTATGTGTATAAACATGTAGACATATAATATGCCATATATGTTTGCATTTCAATTAATCTTTTGTGTACGATCTATGCACACACTTTCTCCTTTTTTATAACCATGGTGCATACTCAATGAAATTCAAAGAAACCGGCAAATATCTTACAATTGACGGTTGTTATAGCCTGCCATCAAGCTCGGAGCAACAGCTTCCATTAGACCTCTAACATCGCCCCATGCCATTTCTGTTTGACAGTTCATAAATCGTCTCAGTCCAGAAAATAGATCGTTGTCGTTTGCAAAAAAAGGTGATACTTTCTCAAGCATATCTTCCATGGCCTGCAAATCAATTAATTTTCTATCAAAGATATTAATGAGTTTAAAATTGTTTTATTATATGTTGTCTTTTAACAGACTTATTTTTTTTACTCTTAAAGTTTAGTACCTGAAAATGCACTCGCATATTCACTCATATTCTAGTCATGTGTGTTGGTACGTTATACAATTGGATTTTACGTTGGTTCAAAAATTGAAACGCATGAACTAAAAAGAAACTCTTTGATTTTGGCGGAAGATCAAAAGTTATTTCTTCTATGTCATATATTATGCTTTTACTTGTGGCTGCTATTTGCTCCTTTACATATATTAGTTTTCTCTCCTCTATGTTTTTGATTCTATCAATTACCTTTTTAAAGTCACCGTCGAGTTGAAATGAAACACTTCGCCATGTCAGCCGTTCCTTCACACCTGTATTCATAAGATTACTTAGAGTGAGTGAGTTGGATTTTACTGCGATCGACATTAATGTTGCCTGTTTATTCGTTTCCATGATAGTTGTATGCCTACATTTAAATGCTTCAAATGTCTATTTACTTTACAATATACTTATTTGCAGCGGTGACAGGTAAAATATAATAAACTTCTATTTGGCATTACGTAATTCTGAGACGTATTGTAAACCTAGTCTTAAAACTTTCGATGATATATGACCATTTTGACCAATAATTCATGTTCTTTACTATGTAATGCAATAGTTTTCTTTTCAATTCCGGTAACAAAGAAATGTGACTCATTTCAGTTTTGGGGTTGAAACTATTAAACCAAGTATTTTAACCGGGCCGTCTCGGGTGAAGATGTTTGCGAGATTTCTTACTATATTTTTTCATTTTCAGTTACTAACATTATTTATTCTCGAAGTAAATTGTCACTAACCTGATGCAAATCCAGCTGCCCTATCCCGTATATTTCGTCCGGAGTACCTAAAAAACAGACCGATGCCTAGTCCTGTTGCAAATGCTACCTTTATTGGCGAAGCTGTAAATGAAAATGACTTTCTTTGACTAAAATCCAAAGTATTTTGTCAATAATTCTTATCTAAAAACATGGGTTTGGGATAATATATGTGCGCAAGCATGCAGCGTGTACAAGAATAGTTACAAAAGCTATGATAAGACTAATAGAAAATACATATAGCTCTGGTAACAGTTTTGTGTCGCAGATTTTATGTTATTTTAGTCCTTCCCCGTAGTTTAAAAGCTCTGTTGCGTGTTTAAAGTAGTCATTTTGACCTAAAATTTACATAGAAATAATATTTTGTATTATACAATAAGCTTGCGATGTATTGTTATCCGTGGTTTCCCTTTTTTTACATAATTATACAACAAGAAGGTTTTGAAAATG